>NC_074724.1:23451950-23641950 GCF_947242115.1 Biomphalaria glabrata | reverse complement strand
CATTTTGCGCAGTATTTAATATTTAATGTAGAAAAAAAAACTAATTTGGGGGTCCCCCTTAAGTGGAGGCCCGGTGGGGGGTTTTCAAATTCCCCCCTCCCCCCCCACCCTAGCTACGCCTCTGGGCAAGCTAGAAAGGCGGGATGTCTTCAAAAGTGAACATATTCATCTCAAGTATTTACTATATTAATGAGTACTCGCTCTATTCAAACAGTCACTTTTTAAATCATTTGGGTTTGAGGAGGTCACTTGGTCGGCTCTTGACTTCGGTTAGCGAGATGACTTTCAAGGCTGATGGGAGTCCCTGACAGACATGTCTGAAAGATGTGTGTAACCTTTCCTCGAGGGTACATGCCATTCTATTATTGTTATTAGGTAGGTAAAGGTGATGGTACCGATGTCAGGGGCTGTATGTGTAGGCCCTTTTAAAAGTATTGGTGAAGTATTGTGTAGGTGGAGGGGCGGACTGGGCAACGCTTGTGAGTGTTGACCTCTGAGTGATAATTGCATGCTTGTCAATCGTCCAAATAAAAAAAAAATGCATTTTGAGATCTGGAAAATAAAATGTTTCCGACTAGACTTTAGACGCTCGTCAAACAGAACAAATCTTGTTGTAAACATTTGCTAATCTACATAAACCTTCAGAGACAGCCGAGCAGTTGATCCCACTCAAACACAAATCAAATGAATGACATGTGTTACAAACCAGGTTTGTTTATAATCACGGTGGGGGGGGGAAGGGGGGCTAAATTTTGGGTTTAACTCTACCTCGAGTGTTAAATGGTCGGCCATGGCTTTCACGCGGGGTTGAGAAATAGGTCAACCTGTCCACGTGAATGTGTGTAGTAATACAAATACCTATTAAAACATTTTTTTTAAATATCAAGGAAATTTTTCTCACTTAGTAAGATGTATGTTTGTGCAAAAAAAAATTGTTGCGTTCATATTTACTTTTAACAATGAAATGATTCGCTTGCAGAAAAGAAAACAAAATAACCGATGCATCTGAACTTTGAAAGGTCTAAAATGTCATGACGTCGGATTTTCTATATCTTTTCTAGTTTTTGTGTTCTAAACGGGACGGACGAACGGACAGGCAGACCAGACAAACTAATTGCGGCTATTCCCCTTTCGGGGGACGCCAAAAATGTTTTCCTTTTATTTCAATACAAAGGTAAATTCATTCTCAACATTGGTAGTTATATATGCATTACGGTAACAACAGACTCAACTTAGAAAATAAAAGATCTGAGAACCGTCACTGGCTGCAAGGAATACATTTTAATATTCTATTATTTTTTTATTACAAAGATTATTTCAACTCACTTTGTCTGTCTGTCTGTCTGTTCAAAAAGTTTGTACTCGTTATTTCTCCTACACCCAGTCTCGGATCAAGTTGAAATTTTGCAAAATTATTTCTTGTACCTGACAAAACAATTTAAAAAAGAAACTCACCAATGAGTTCATTAACTGTTGGTAATTAATTATTTTGTTTTGTATCGAACAAGGGAAAGATATTGTACTTGAGAGATGTGGTGGTATAAGTTAAAGACGTCCCATTCGCTTGAGCCTTGAGTTCAAGTCGTACAACTGTTTGATGCATTTCAAAAGCGATCACGGCAACATTCACCCGTCTTGTCCCTTCCTTCCCAACTGGTCCAGACAATTGATAGGATTATAGTGCATTGAGAAAGCTAAAAGTATGAAATTGCGCTAAACAAAAACAATTGGTAAAACTATTTCTAATCGCACAGATTTATTATTGTTAGTCTAGATCTATTACAAATTTAATCACATGACTGATCCAAAACTAATTGATACAATTACACTGGCTTTTTGAATTTCAAAACAAAATGAAAGTTTCAATGTTCTAATTGTAATGTTTAAGTTTTAACTGATTCAACGAAAGAAATACCACATCCAAATAGAAGGCAGTCTTTAATCTCGTTTTCAACATAACATTATAGTGAAATAAAAAATAAAAATTTTCGCTTTAGAAAAAAAAAGGACCAAAACAAAATATAGATGTTTGGAGAAAAGTTGGAGAATCAAATCGAAAGTCCTTGTATTGTAAACTTATGATAGTCTCCTCTAGGATAACGTTTTCAACCAATCATTTCATTTCTCAGAACGACTTCAAATCTGAAAGCCAAAAAAGTTTAATAAAAATAGATCTCATCCGCTTACATTTTTGGAATTCGGAAATGGGCGTGTTTTTTTTTTTTTTGTTTTGTTTTTTTTTACTGTGAGTTTTCCCTCCACCCCAACGCTGTTGACAATAAATGCTAGCATGTTCTCCAACGAGTGTTGTTCTTAGTTTGACCTGTGTCACCCGCAGCGCTATGTGACCTACTTGATATACTATGGGAATGAGTGACGTCACAAGGAGGGAAAGTAAGCCACGCTTGTCGTGCGCTATTTTTAGCAACAAGTGACGTAAGTGTTGATAGTCTGCTCGACACAAAGAGATCATTTGTTTTGGTTGGTTTGTTGGAATGTCTCTCTTTAGAGTGGTCCTATAAGGTTGGAGAGTGGGTTCAAATGGTTGATTTACAACCGGCATTCCTGCATGGCTTTCTCTTTTGTTCTTTGCCTTTCTTTTTTTTTTTGTTCGATTTTTTTTTCTCTAAAGATTCTTATAACTCAATGTAGAAACCTGTACATAAGAATTGCAGAGATGTAGGCATTTTCTCTCGTTTATAATGAAGTCCAAATTTTTACATTTTTTGTCGTTTTGTTTTAGATTGGACATTCCTTCACAAATGAAGATTTTTATACCATATTTCAGACCACCTGCAGGACGGCAGGGGGTGGCAGCGGAGAAGGTTGGAACTCGAGGCCATCACGAGGTCATAGAAGTGTACAGATCACGTGACCAGGCAACTCTACTTAATTTAAACATTTTATTGTTCTTATTGTTTAGGTGAAAGTTTTTTCTTTCGAATGTGTAAATGTTATTAAAACATAAAGTATTCGTTCTCTATTTGAGGGGGGGGGTCTGTTTTTTTTTCCTCACAAAAGTAACCTCCCCATCCCAAGCGTTACAAGACATTTGAAAAACAAGCAAAATATTTAACAAAAATATATCTATATATATAGGGGAAAAAACTACACACTACTGTAAGACTATCTCCCTTTTCTATATCAAAGAAAAAATAATTAATTACCACTAATAATTAACAAATTCGTTGATATTTATTATTGATCCATGTTTTGGTAGCAACAGTTATAATCTGTACAAAGTTTCTTCTTCATCCAAAAAAAATGGCGTTCAAAAGTTTGTACCAAACAGACGGACAGACAAACAGACAGACTGAGTAGATTTAAGATTTGTAAAAAAAAACATTGCAGAGAGTGTTACTAGATGAGTAGGAAAAGCTGGCTGAGGTATTGTATTGGAAATGGAAGAGACATGTCAATTGTCTTTGTTATAATGTCAGTTTATTGATTGAATGTAGGTATATATATATATGGCTCCTTTTGTCTCGAAAGGCAATGGATGCGTCCAATGAGCCCTCTACGGGGCGCATTCCTGGGCCTTGGATAAAGGGGTCATGGGTGGCCCATGCGTCATGATCCCTCTCTCTATCTTGCTGATGTGATCCAAAGGAACGCATCGCATTACATTTGGCACCAACTCAGTTGCAGAAGCTGCCGGAGGGAGTTTCATAGCTGATACTCCCAACGCCTAAGGGGCTTCACTCCTGATTTCTCCTCGAGGTTGTCTCCTGAAGCCTCAGTACCGCAAGGCAGCGGGGGTTTGAAGTCAGAGTACCCCTCTCCTAGATGAACTGCCTTACTAGGCTGACGAGCTCCATCTGCCCGAAGCTCCCGGTTTTGTGGCGCCAGGTATCCGCCTTCACCCCTTCACCTGTTAGTAAGAGCAGTTTCGCCGGGCTTAATATCTAAGCCACACGAGCAGGCCAGGTGCTGGACTTAGTTGTCAGAGGCTATTTGAGACGCATGCCATTAGGAGTATTTTATAGACAATGGGAGCTTAACCCCACTGACACCCCTGGCCATGACAACCTTTGAAACAATATATATATATATATATATATATATATATATATATATATATATATATCTTTCTCTCTCTCTCTCTCTCTCTCTATTCCGCTAGACCTTCTAGTGTAAAATATCTTATTCGTTTGTAATGTAAGAATATAAAATAGGATTTGGATATTGTCAAATACATACGCGTTGAACATGGATTAACTATTCTATAATTATATAAGTAATAAATAATATTCCATTTTATGCATATCAGTATTAATTATATTTCTTGTTCTGATTTCGGTTATATAGGGACAGAGATTCCTCCCCCTAACCAAAGAGACATGCAAATCGGAGCTTTGGTTAAACAACAGTTGAGAATCGTTCACTACTTGTGTTTACTGTGGTTTATTTTTTGACTACTGGTTCGTTCCGTTGCAAGTCTAGTTAAGTATATCAACTCTATCTACACACAGAAATTACTTTTACTATTCGGTAAGAGGATTTAAAAAAAAAATCATTTTTATTTTTAAATGTCTGCGGACCAAAGGATCTATTTAACCAGGGGCATAGCTAAGGTAGAGGAGGGGAGTGCTCATTTGAAAATCACCCCTGGCCACCACTTGCAAAAGGGGGGGGGGGGCAAATGAGTGTCCGAAATTTGTTTTCACATTAGATATTACGCCATCATTATAAAATGTCGAATGTCAAAATGCAGGGGAGCCTAAAGAGGTCAACCCCCCCACACACACACCGGACCCCAAAACCTCTAGCTACGCCACTGTTTTTAACATTAAAAGAAATAAAAACAACAGTTATGATAACTAATTATTAAAATAAATTCAACCAGTTTCATGTCTGGAACATTTCTAAGTCTAAAGAGACGATCTTTTCCCATTGCAACTTATGTATCGTATTAAACCCTTGATACTCATCTACCAATTGGCATGTAATTCTTCTAGTGGGGCAGCATTTTAATTATTTGTCGCCGCTGGATAGCAGTACAAAGCCTCTCTTCATCGAGTCTCTCTTGCCAGTACATAGCAAGTCTTATGCGCCAACTCCTCGCGTTGACAAATGGAAAATGAGGCTGAGAAGCCTCAGGTGTATCTGCAAGGGTCTTGGGGCCCCATATTGTGAAGAAGAAAGCTTTGATAGCAAAGTTTCACTGGTGATTGTCGGCTAGAATAAATAGATCAAGGCCCAGAACAGATTGCAGCACTAATGTAAGAGAAAAGGAAGCTATACTCTTTTATTAAAAATAAACTTGCTTGAGAAGGTTGCCCACCCTTTGGAAACAAACTACCATTTGAAGATGCTTTACGTATTTTAAAGATTAGAAGTAGTAATACCAACTTCCCAGTAGAACTAAGAATATGTTTATTTTGTACTAATGCAGTAGGTGCAATATCTGCTCACGTGTGAGCGTTTTTTTTTATTATTTAGAATAAGTAAACAAAATATTATTGTTCCATGTTCAATGTTGGAAAAATTAGCTGAACTGTTAATTAAACTTTAAATATGGAAAAAAAAATACTGACAATTCTCAATGCATTCATAACGTTAATGCTGCCTTTTTTTCCTACTATATCATTTTATATTATTTGAGTATATAACTTTATCACATTATTGTCATCACTATTTTCATCTTGTATGTTGCTATGTTGATGGTTTAGGTCTTAGGTTGTAGCCTAATTAGGTGCTAGATAACCATTGCACTGTGAATTGTGTGATCTAACCTGAAATAACTTATTATTTTTAAATTTTTTAATTATTTTTTTGCAATTTTAGATACATAATCTAAAAAGATATAGGTCATCAAATCTATTTAAATGTACATGGGGAGATGAAATGTCTAGGATTTCGAAATATTTTCTTAATGGCAACTAACAGGAAATGGCTTTATTTCATGAATTTGCGTGAACATATAGTTCTGTGATTAATATATAAAAGTCTCTATATATATATGTCTGTGAGTTGATCAATTGCGGATAAGAATTTGTTTCCGTTTTCCAGTCTAGATATAATAGATATAATATATAATATATATAAGAGTGGTCGTTACTTGTTAGTCCACTAAAGAGTCTGTGCATTCTTTTCTTTGTTTAGTGTGTTTTGTAAACTTTGGCCTAAAACATGCAACGAACGGTATTCATTGATTGATTGGACTTTATTTCTGACCCAAGCGGAGGGATACAAAAAATGTTGAACCATCGTTGTGTGTGTTTTTCCAAGACATACAACACGACTTCTCTTGAGTGATTGTTTTAGTATTCTAATATTCTTGGATCTACTTTTTACTACAGCTGCTATGTTGTGATAACCAACAAACAAACCAAAGGGAAAAACCTGTTGATCAAGGTTAAATCATTTACGCACTGTCCACCGTCTCGACACACACTCACAAGGACTATTTAGGAATAGGGGGAAGGGGTGAGAGGTCATTTCGGTGCGGTAGTTCGGATTACTGATATAATTCAAGCAGATAAATAGTCGCTGATGACGACAAGGATGTTATTGGATCGCGCGAGAGACAGACACCCACCACGCACATAAGCAACCCCGCAGTCAAGTACCTTCAAAGTACCAAGGGCCCCGTTCTCAGGGCCCCCTTTTTCAGTCTTGCTGTTGCTGGACCCAAGAATGTGCATAGTCGTCAGAGGCGATTGTAAAAACGACGGATCAAAATACTGCGATAACAATTTGTGTTTATGTTTGTCTTGCTTGCGTCACAAGAAGCCAGGCCCTTGGGTACAGCCTCAGGACTCTCTTTCTGTAAACACTATAGATTAAGCTAACAGTGTTGTTTCTTTAGACAAGTTTCGCTTTCTATGCCTCAAAGACGGTCAACAGACTAAGGGATAGGTGATGGTAAATGTTCCTCAGAAGTTCTCAATCAGCCTTAATATGGACTTAGGGTAATAAAGGCCCTAATTACTTTGGTCTTAATAGTGCCGTGCTTTAGTCAATGGAAACCCTGGAGGCCACAATTGTCTTCAAGCTTAAATATAATTGCACCTAGTGAAATTATTAAATGTAAAAAAAGTAATTTTTCTGTAACAGTGCGAGCCACATAGGCATGTAGTATCGTAAAAAATCTGGCCTTGAGTTGATCGTGAAAAGAATGTATCAAAACTTAGATTATTTAAATCTTCAACAATTTTTCCCGTACAATTTTCCGAAGTAAATCTACAAAAAAAAATTCGATACTAGGAAATATTTTATTACAGTTGTAGATGTAAGTTTTTGTATTCGTGTATTTATTTATTTTTGTCCACTATCAGATCTACGTGGAGAAGGAAAACTCTGAATTCAGACCTCTCCTGCCATTCGGCTATACCCAAAGATAGGAAAGGCTTCGTGAGTCAACCATAAGGAAAAATCAGGAGCGAAGAACCTTAGGTAGCTAGCAGCATATAGTGCTACCCCTGTCTGCGACTCAGCTTATCTCAAACTGTATCGTCCTCTGTTATTCATTTAGACACACCAGCCGCCTGGGCAAGTGGGAGGGATATAGCTCCGACCATAGGTAATGCCCAGGCTTTCATCTCATTTTTATAAGATGATCCATTGTCACTACTGAAGGAAGCAACGGCTATTGGTTGTGCATTAAATTTGTATTTAGAAAGTAAAAATATGAAACAATCACACATTTCCATAAAGATGTGTATTTAGAATTGAAAACATGAAATAAATCTCAATGTACTTGCAACAGACACTACTCGAACGACTGTAGAACTATAGCGTGTCTTCAATAATGGCTTCGCTGTTTTGTAGTGTTGGTTACTTAGTGCGAGATCTTCAGTAGTCACCGAGTGCCATTTGACTAGTTTAGCATCTAGAGTCATGGGTTGTTTACATGGTCACTGGTTTGAATCTTTTTTTAAAGACTCTTTCTTCTGGTTTTTTGTATGTGCTTTGATAAAGAAATTAAATTAACATATATAAACATGTTGCATACATTATATATTAAATACATGGGTGTCTGCCTGGTCGCGTGGTATGCGCATCGGAAGCTCACCACGAAGGTCCGAGTTCGAGCCCTGTCCGCTGCGATCCCTTGACCTCCTGCAAGAGGTTTGGACTAGTAAGAAATAATATTCAAATCTAAAGAAATGTCCGGAACGTAGAAAAATACAAACATTTAATTCTTGTACTAGTCACGTGATACTGCCTTACCCTTTACAATTCAAATAACACATTCCGAGTGGGCAAAATCTGGAACCACATGGGTGGACATGTTTCTCGAAAACGGCTCTAACCTTTTCCTAGAAATTAGACAGTTGATGGAAAATAATGACTAGCTTGCTGGTCACTCTGGGAAAACTCTAGTTTCGCCGTTAGAATTTTTGAAAGTAATGAAAACATTCAATGTTATCTTGAACAGACTCTACCTCTTCGTTTGTTTCCTCATGTAATCCCTATTCATTAGAGTTTCATTCATTTATGTCCAGGAACATTTTATGCACCGTCTTCTAGGTCGAGATCTAAAGGCCTATCACTAGATTATTACAAAATGTAGTAGATTTCTGCATTCGCTTAACCAGGATTTATTTTCTCCGGGTGTGTGTGTGTGAGGGGGGGGTTGTAATGTTCCCTTTAAAAAAAACAACAACCTAGCATTCATTAGTTATTAAGTGCTACATAATCGCTTTATAGGGTTATAAAGAATTTCTTGTATTTTTAAAATGTCTTTCTTGTTTAATGTTATCAAGTCAAATTGTTTTTTGTTTTGTATGTGTGTGTGTCTGTGTGTGTGTGTGTTATTCATATTTCTTTTTTTTTTTTTTTTGTTTTTAAAGTGTAAAAACGCTTTACACAAATACAACTGAGCAACACGACCCCCCCCCCCCCGGCAAGTCCTGGTGCACTCTGACCTCAAACTGAAACGATCGACTATTGCAAACATGTCCATTATTCAGCACATCACTTCAACTGTTTCTGTATCTGCTTACTCCAAATCGTCGACTGCTTCCTCGTTAATCAAACAGGAAACAGGATTCAAAACTGTATCTTGGGATTCCCCGAGTCGAATGATCATGTAACTAGTATCGTGAAGGATATCTATTGAGTCAGTGTCAAATCTGCAGCTTACTCTTACAACATGGGGGCTCGACCTTGATTTTAAACTCCTCCCCAAGTTTGAAACACAACTCTACACTGACGTTCAATAGAGTATAAGAAAAAACAAATAATAATAATAATAAAATTTTTATACCTTTAAAATTTCTGGATTTTAAGGCGCCCTTGAGTTCACCCAACTCTGACCTGACATTAGTTGGGAAACAGTACAGGCGGTGGGTCGTTCTTCTGGCCACATGACACACTGCTCGTTAACCGTAGGCCAAAGAAACAGATGACCTTAACATCATCTGCCCCATAGATCGCAAGGTCTGAAAGGGGAACTTTATTTTTCTTTTAATTTCCTTACCATTAAAATAGTGTTAAATACTGTACAATCTCCAGAAGTTTTGAAGATATTCAACATTATTATAAAAGAAAAATAATTTAAAAAAAAAATCATGTTATTAAATTATTTTAATGACTCAAAATGTATCCTAATACTTACATTACCATATATGTTTGTTTTCCAAAAGGGATAAACCGTTTAATATAAGTACGATTAAAATATAGCTAAATATACAAATATAAAATATACAAATATAAATATATCGAAATGTATGTTTTATTCTTGTTGTTTTTATTTTAGAGTTTGAATACCGCGATTGACTTTAGATCCCACTCTGGATTTTTTGTTAAGTGTTGAAATTGAGGCTGCCTATCTTTACATTTTGAATTACAGGACATTGAAACACCATGACCATTCAGCTGGCGTTATCTCACTAGAGAAGAAGATAAAATAAAAGGCTATATTAAGCGTCATTCAGTTAGTCACTAACGTAAGATGTAATCTTCAATGAAGGTTGTTTTGTTAAGGTCAGCTTAGCCCAAGGTTTATATCTTGCAGTGACGCACACTGACACACACTTGCTGACACCGACACTGTCATTTTTTTTTTAGCGTCAATGAAACTGGGAAAAGTAAAGGACTAAAAAAAAAAGTGCCAAAACTTCAACTAAACCCATGATATGAAAGTGGCTTTAAGAGAAAACCCCGAAACCATACTCGTAGGCCTATATAGCCATTCGTTGGAGAGGGCTTCGGAGTACAACATCTGAGGACATCTGAAGACCTCACGCAGCAGACGCAACAACATCCTACAAGAAAGTAAGCGAATGTATTTGTAAAATATTCTACCTGCTTGGGATGTTCCTGCAGAGGTTAAGATTATCTACTTTCCTAGATCAAACCTCCCGTAGGAAGACGGGGATGGCAACGAGCAGGAAACGAACCTGGGACCATCGAAACAACTTAACGACAATTCAGAGCGCATCCTAAAGACACATCCGAAACATGTGAAACATTTACAAACAATCATTTGATATGGCCTACTTACATTCAAATTGTCTAGTGATCTGATCTTCTTATGTTCAAATTGTCTAGAGATATGGTCTGACGTTCAAATTGTCTAGTGATATGGTCTTACGTTCAATAGAGATATGGTCTTACGTTCAAGTTGTCTAGTGATATGGTCTTATGTTCAAATTGTCTAGTGATATGGTCTTCTTATGTTCAAATTGTCTAGAGATATGGTCTGACGTTCAAATTGTCTAGTGATATGGTCTTACGTTCAATAGAGATATGGTCTTACGTTCAAGTTGTCTAGTGATATGGTCTTATGTTCAATTTGTCTAGTGATATGGTCTTACGCTCAAATTATCTAGAGATATGGTCTTACGTTCAAGTTGTCTAGAGATATGGTCTTACGCTCAAATGATCTAGAGATATGGTCTTACGCTCAAATGATCTAGAGATATGGTCTTACGCTCAAATTATCTAGAGATATGGTCTTACGCTCAAATGATCTAGAGATATGGTCTTACGCTCAAATGATCTAGAGATATGGTCTTACGCTCAAATGATCTAGAGATATGGTCTTACGCTCAAATGATCTAGAGATATGGTCTTACGCTCAAATGATCTAGAGATATGGTCTTACGCTCAAATGATCTAGAGATATGGTCTTACGCTCAAATGATCTAGAGATATGGTCTTACGCTCAAATGATCTAGAGATATGGTCTTACGCTCAAATGATCTAGAGATATGGTCTTACGCTCAAATGATCTAGAGATATGGTCTTCTTACGTGTCTAAAAGTATTATCATTATATCGAATTGTTATTAAAAAAATATTGTCTTAACATTCACATTGCTTAAAATATAAAATTACGTTTAGATTTTCTAAAGTTATTGGAGATTTTCATAATGATTTTCAATCACAATCCGGTATGCATTATTTATACATTCAAATCTGAGAGTTTTGATTATGGTAATGTTGGTCCTTTAACCGGCTCCCATTAATTGGAATCAATTGTGTACTAAAATTGGTTTCTGTACGTTCTGATTCGGTCCGATTTGTGTCCAGGTATTGAGGATCTCCAATAATCTTCAATTAACACTTTAATCTTCATCTATTCATGAAAAAAAATACTTGTGAAAACTCATTAAAGAAATGTATAACTTCATTCCGGGGACAATGTTTGAATGAATGTTTCTTGTTGTTTTTGGATCTTTAAAAAAAACATTTTTAAAGATACAAACTTCTGTAAACTTTGTTTTCAATGTTGTTAAACCATATTAGTACAATAAATATAAACATTGAATACACTATCCACCAACTGTTCATGAAGTTTACATTTTGAGAATCTAAATATTTCATTCTGTTTAGGCCTGCGAACTTGATTAGTTTAAATATATTGAAAAAAAAACTAGCAGTTTATAGTTTGAATCTTTAAATTGCGTGCACTTTTTTAAAAACTATGTCATCTTTCCCATGTGAACATCTACAATATATCACATTGTTATGGAGTGTGTGTCTGTGTGTGTTTCCTACGTTATATAGTAAGGGAGTATTTATTGTTAGTTGTAGAGAGGGAGAGCGCATTAATTTAATGTTAGTCTTGTAGAATAAGATAAGAGGGGCTGCCGTAAGCTGTGTTAAGTAGCCTACGCCAGTCGACTTCAGGATGACAGACTGCATAGATCTGTTTTATAGTCAGATTGTTTATATCTCTTCTACAATATGAAGCAGAAAGTAAGGCGTATGTTTGTATGTATGTATGTCCCGAATAGAATCAAAACCGTTTTACCAATCTTGATAAATGCCCCATTAAATCATAGCAGAGAAAGTAGTGTATATTTAATGTCCCTACCACAACCGGAGGGCCCTAAAAACAGACTAAATGTACCTAATTATATCGGGTCTTATCCGACTAATAGGCTTCATAATATATAAAGAAGAAATTATGGTATATGTATGCATGGGCGTAGCCAGGGGGTGGGGGGGTTCTTCTGGTTCAACCCCCCCCCCCCGAAATGAACGGGGGGGAACGGAATTAAGTGACTGATTTTTGCTTTCATTTTGTTTATTTTAGGTGAGATTTTAATACTAAATCACCACTTACCACAGCACAGCCGAGGGGGTTTTGATTTAAAAACCCTCTACCAGGGGGTTTTGAGTTTAAAACCCCCTACCAGGGGGGTTTGAGATTTTAATGAGATTTTTTAAAAAATCTATCAGGGGGTTTTGAGATACAAATCCCTCTACCAGGGGGTTTTGAGTTTAAAACCCCTACCAGGGGCTTTGAGTTTAAAACCCCCTACCAGGGGGTTTTGAGTTTTAAACCCCCTCCCAGATGTTTTTGCAGTTAAATCCCCCTCTTCTATAAAACAAAACAAAAAAATGCAAACAACAATCCCCAAATTCCAACAACACAGTTAAGGAACATTTTGATTTTAAAACCCCCTCCAAAATTTACGATAACCCCCTCTTCAATATAAAAAAAAGCAAATTACACATTCAAAATTCTATGAGCGTAGCCAAAGGGGTTTTGAGCTCAACAAAGATGGCTAAGACAGATTTAAGGAGTCAGTCATAGAGATCGGGTCTAAATCAAAGAAATCATATGCCGAACTGGGAGTCGAATCCTTAGTAAGGTTGTGACATGTTCTCTGACAAAAAGAATTACGCAAAATAAGAGTTGCGGAAACAGCTTGCCGGAAATTGCGCCGAATAGCACATTAGGTTTTTGAAATAAAACTTTTTAATAGCAGGTTAATGCACTGTAGATACCTCAGAATATGCATTTTGTTGGATTTCAATACCAGAAATAGTGCACGGCGGCGGGGCTTCGCCCCGCGATGGGGGGAGCGCTGCGAGCTCCCCCAGACCCCCTTGCTGGCATGGGCGGAGAGTCTACAATAAACAATAAACGTCTTCCGAAAGGGTCAGAATGTAATAAAGATTAATTATGTACACACACACACATATACAATTTTTTTCCGCGGGGGGGGGGGGGGGTCCCCCCCCCAATCCCCCCACCCCCCCCCCCCCCGAAAAAAAATTCTGGCTACGCCCATGTATGTATGTATGTGTGTGTGTCCCGCATAGCAATCAAAACCGTTTTATGAGTCTTTGCTATAACTATGCATGAATGTTCCCTAGATCATGGCAGGGCTCCAAAAATAAAAAAAAATAGCTAAATTTATATCTATTAAAGTACGAAACTTTTTAACAAATCGTGTAAACCCGTTTTAATAGCTAAATTTATCACTATTAAAGAAACTTTTAACAAATCTTATCTTACCCAATGTCGTGTAATACAGACGTTACTTCAAAAAAGAAGATGATTACGTCCTACGCGTCATGCATTTAGTCATGCATATTAACCAATGACTTAAATTCTGCCAAGTCACTGGTTTTCCTGGCTAGCTCAGGCAACCCATTCCATGCTCTAATAGCACTAGGGAAGAAGGAGTATTTGTACAAATTTGTCCTAGCATATGGGACGAGGAATGTGCCTTTATCTTTGTGTCTTTCAGAGTATTTTATTACATTTTGTTTTTGTATTTGAAGATTATGGTTCAGTGTTTTATGTATTATTGCTACTTTACTTTTGAGCCTTCTGTCCTGAAGGCTTTCTAAATTTAGTGATTTTACTAAAGGTGTTACTCTAGTCAAATGTGAATATTCGTTTGTTATGAATCGCACTGCTCTATTTTGTGCCTGTTCTAGTTTCTTAATGTTTTCTTGAGTTGAGGGGTCCCAAACAGGGGATGCATATTCTATTATTGGCCTAACCAAGGTTAAATAACATTTTAGTTTTATGTTCTTATTTGATTTATAGAAATTACTTCTAACCCTAAAGCTTTGATTGATTTTTTGATAGTTTCATCAATTTAGGAATTCCATGACATTAATTATGACACCTACGTATTTTGTGTTTTTAGTCTATGTTACTAGTTTACCATGAATAAGAAAGGTGGAATTAATTAGTTTTAGTTTTTTTGTTACTCTTAATAACTGACATTTTCCAGGGTGGAAAGACATGCTCCAATTTGATTCCCATTTCTGTAATTCATCTAATTCTCTTTGTACAATTTCTGTATCTTGTGTTGTTTTTATTGTTCTATATATTATGCAATCGTCTGCAAATAATCTGACTTTTGTTCCTGAACTATTGCAATTTGGTAAATCATTTATTTAAATTAACAAGGTTACAAAGACAGTTACAAAATCGGCCCCCGAAGTGGTCCACCCCAGCAGGCTTCAATATTTTCAGAAAGAACATCCGAATGAAATTATATCAAAGACAAAATGACAGATAAGAAAGAATGGAGAAAGAAGATTGACATATCTTGTGTAGTGGGAAGCGTGGTCGAGAGGCTAAGTGCGCTTGAACTTGGCTTGTCTTGGCTCCCTAGAAGGGGGCTCGAGGTACGACGCCTGACTCGGGCAGAGTTGCGTTTACTGAGCGCCTAAAGGCAGCACGGAAAACCAATTCCTAGATACCCCCTCCTCCCACTGGTCCACAAATGAGATGGGACCAAAGCGCTCTGAGCATGCTATAAGCATAAAAGTAGCGCTATATAAAAGCTATAATAATAAGAATAATAATAGTGTCCCTGCGGTCCAGCAGATCAAAGGATAGGTGAAAGTGAATGTAAAGTTAAATGTGAACCTGGCCTAACTAGTTCCCCTTTCAGACCTTGTGGTCTATAGGGCAGATGATGTAAAGTTCATCTGTCTTTGTGGCCTACGTTTAAAGAGAGTGTCATGTAGCCAGCACAACGACCAACCGCGTTTACTTTTCCCCAACTAATGTCAGGTACCCATTAGAGCTAGGTGGACTCAGAGGCGCCCAAAGATCCAGAAATTAAAAATCCCAGTCTTCACCAGGATTCGAATCCGGGGCTCGGAAACCGCTAAGCCTCCTCGTCTCTTAAAGGTAAAGTTTCCCTTTCAGACCTTGCGATCTATGGGACAGATCATGATAAGGTCATCTGTTTCTATGGCCAACGGTAAGCGAGCAAGGTGTCATGTGGCCAGCACAATGACCAACCGCCTTTAATTTCCCCAACTAAAGTCAGGCACCCAATAGAGTTGGGTGGACTCAGGGACGTCCTAAAAATCTGGAAATTTAAACTCCCAGCCTTGACTGATATTCGAACCCAAGGATCTCAGGTTCAGAAGCATAGACAATCAAGTAAAGGTAGACTGGCGTGTCGTTTATTTCAGTTTAATAAAGAACCCAAAACTCAAGATAGATATTTGCATAGTAAATAACTATCCACCTGCTCGAGATCTAGTTTTAAAAGAATTTTCATCTATACTGCATGTGAGCGTAGCTTAGGAGGGTTTGAAAAACCTAAGGGGATACACATTTGTACCAGTCGCTGGTTTCCATTAATAAAGTGCAGTGAGTAGCAGATTTGCTTTTGAACTGACATTTTTAATAGCAGGAGATTACATTATAGATACTTCAGAATGTGCACGGCAGGCTGGCAAATGCGGGGGTGTCCATTGTCTTCCTAGTAGCTCCAGGGAAAACCTACTCTAGGGTACTAATGTACAGCAAACGTCTTTCGAAAGAATTAGGGATTGAAATGTAATAAAGATTGATTACTTACACGCACACACACACAAATATATATATATATATATATATATATATATATATATATATATATATATATATATATATATATATATATACACAGAGAGAGAGAGACGTATATATTGATGGGGGGGGGGAAGAGAATAAAAATGCCCCCCCCCCCCAAATAAATCAACCTGGCTACGCTACCTGTTCTTATTTGATTTATAGAAATTTCTTTTAATAAATCCTAATGCTTTGTTTGATTTTTTTGTAGTTTCATCAATATGTGGATTCCATGACAGTTTTTCATTTATTATAACACCTAGGTATTTTGCGTTTTTAGTCTGTGTTACTGGTTTGCCATGAATAAGATAAGTGGAATTAATTTGTTTTAGTTTTTTTGTTACTCTTAACAACTGACATTTTTCTGGGTGGAAAGACATGCTCCAATTTGATTCCCATTTCTGTAATTCATCTAATTCTCTTTGTAAAATATCTGTGTCTTGTGTTGTTTTTATTGTTCTATATATTATGCAATCGTCTGCAAATAATCTGACTTTTGTTCCTGAAGTAATGCAATTTGGTAAATCATTTATGTAAATTAAAAATAGTAGTGGACCCAAGACTGTTCCTTGAGGTACACCTGAGTTTACTGTTATCGGTGTTGATTTAGAGCCATTTATTATTACAGTTTGTTCTCTCCCTATCAGAAAGTCTTTAATCCACTGATGCAGTGGACCATTAATGCCGAAATATTTTAATTTTTTAAGCAAACTATGGTGGTGAACTTTGTCAAAAGCCTTAGAAAAATCTAGTAAGATAGCATCTATTTGTTCACTATTATCTAAACCTTTTGAAAAATCATCAATTAGTCCTATTAGTTGTGTTTCACATGATCTATATTTCCTAAAGCCATGTTGGTATGGTGTGAGGACATTATGTTTGTCTAAGTGGTTTATGATGTTGCTACATATTATGTGTTCTAGGATTTTACATGTGATGCTGGTAAGTGATACTGGTCTGTAGTTTCCTGGGTCAGATTTTTCTCCTTTTTTAAATAGGGGGGTGACATTAGCTTCTTTCCAGTCCTTTGGTACTCTGCACTGGTTAAGTGAAGCCTGAAAGAGTATTTTGAACACTGGGGCTAGCTCATTACTTAGTTCTTTGAGTAATCTAGCTGGAATACCATCAGGTCCAGAAGCTTTATTTGGTTTGGTGTTGGCTAATAGTTTTTGAATTCCATTTTCTTGTACTACTATATCTTCTATGTTGTCTACTTGGTTCAAATTCAGTAATATGTCTTTGTCTCCTGGGGCTGAGAATGCTGATGCAAAGTATTTGTTTAGAATGTTTTCTTTAGTTTCATTATCATTATGTATTATGTTATGTTCATCTTTTAATGGCGCTACGCCTGTTGTTTCCATTTTCTTAGACTTAATGTATGACCATAGGTTTTTGTTGTTGTCTTTAGATATTACATTGTTTATGTATTCACTCTGCAGCTGTCTGCTTACTTTTTGGGTTAAGTGTTTAATTTTTATATACTTTTTGTAAACTCTTTTTGCATTAGTTTCCTTAAATTTTCTATATAGGTTTTCCTTCTGTTTACAAAGCTTCTTTAGTCTATTATTAAACCAGCATTTATTTATTTTGTTTAATGTGCATTTGGTTGGTATTTGATTTTCTATAATGCTTTTAAGATGGTTTTTAATGAAATTCCAGAGGTCATCGACTGGTTGGTTAATGTCTTTTTCTAATAAGAATGTTTGTTGAAAGTTTAATGCAGCTTGGTGTAGTTGTGTTAGGTTACATTTATTCCAGAGTAAGATTTTTCTTTTGGGTTTTGTATTGGCTACTGCTTTTATCTGACTGTGTATTTTATTATTAATCAAGTAAACGAACAACAAAGAGATGTTATATTTTATTATTTTTATATGAATGTATGCAATCTACTTTTATTTTCGAGGCGGAAAACAAACAAACTTTAACATTAGATTTAATCCCAATCCATAAGATTAGTAATACCGAAACTAAGGCCCGCAGGCCGCGGGTAATATCCTGCTAGTATTGTAATAAAAGGTGTATTTTGTTTTGTTAAAAGTTATTCAAGATATTTCAAGTTTGATAAGTTACACTATAATACGCCTACAGCGGTTTAGTTGTCCAACGGCGGTCCGGTGCCACAAGCCAACGACAGTCAACAGAAGACATGCCATGCTGCTGATTTATTTATTTTTTTTGGTGGGGGGAGGTGCAGGTGGTGGTAACGTCAATAGCATTGAACTGATTTTCTTGGTATATAGTCCACATTCCTTTCTGGTACATGTTTCCAACCAACCACTATCTCCCTTCCCCCATGGGAGTGAACCCTATCACTTCCTTGGCCAGATCGTGAAACTATTTGGTGGGACATTCTCCACAAGGTCATCTACGTTTTTTTTTCTTTACCTGAGCGAACCCTTGAGGGTGAAGGGTGAGGAAGACATTCTTGGGCGAGAGCTTGGTAGATTTGAAAACCTCTATTGAAACTAAGCAATAGAAAATAAGCAATAGAAAATAAGCAATAGAAAATAAGCAATAGAAAAAAAAATATTTTAAAAAAAGCATATCTAAGGGGAAGAACTACTAATTACTGCCATTTATCTAAAAATTACAGAGTTTAGCTCCCTTTCTGCTTTATAAAACAAAATTAATGAATTGATTTGGTACTAAATGATTAACTTATTGGTTAATTTTTGGATTGACACGTGTATTTTTATCGGCTATGAATAATTAATGAAAATTTCAATTAGATCAGAGAAAAGTAAATAGAAGAAACAACATGTTCAAACCTTTTACCAGAAAAATCCATATATAAATCCACATTTCTCATTAAGTATCATTTATTTCCCTTATTTTAATATCAAACAAAATAATTAATCATCAATAATTAATTAACTTATAGGTTGTTGTTGTTTTTTTTTTATGAATTCATGTCTTGTCAGGTACAATGAATAATTGTGCAAAGTTTCAGCTTGATCAGAGAATGGGAAATGGGAGAAAACAAACATGTTGAAACTTTGTACCAAACAGACAGACAAAAAAAAGTGAGTTGATATAAGCTTTGTACCAGACAGACAGACACAAAAAAAAAGTGAGTTGATATAAGCTTTGTACCAAACAGACAGACAAAAAAAAAGTGAGTTGATATAAGCTTTGTACAAATCGTGTCTCTTCTAATCGGGAGACTTCATTGCTGCAAGCTCGTGAGGAAAGTTTAACTTCATCAAATCGAAATGAAAAGATAAGTTAGGTCCAGGGGTGAAGCCAGTAATAGAGCTGGGGGGGGGGGATTTCTCAACTCCTATTTCCCAATGACTAAAGTCAAGAAAGGTTAACAATCCCACCCCATCACGTCAACACAAGAGAATTTTAAAAAGTGTTTTCTTTTTATCACCCCACTCCCTACCCCCTCGCAAGGTCTACATTTTCAGACACCTTAATGACATCGTGGAAGGGGGGTGGATTGAAAATCAACGGGGGAAAAATACAATTTTATTACAAAATCTTTTCAACCGATGGGCAATAGTGGCGATAGGTGGGGGGAGGGGTATAGTATCCACCATACCATATTTGTTTATGGTAACAAATAAATGCATATATATATATATATACACATGAGATTCCTAGTGAGCACAGTTCAATACAGCATGAGAAATCAATACAATAAAATCCGATTACATGCACGTTATGAAGTGCGTAAAATAAACAAGAGTTTCCTTTTTTTGAAGATTCACTTTATTGCAATGGTGGCTCTAGGTCTAATTATCCTGCAGATTAAGGATGATTGCAGTGTTTCACATGACTACACAAACCTAGTTGCGACCAGCAAAGATGAAATAATTATTCCACAATTTTAGGGATATTATAATCTAGATTGCGAACGCCGGTATGGACAGTATAGAGGGACTTGTTATGGTCTGGGCAGAGAACGTATCCCGCATGGTATGTCATAAGCAGTCTTTATATATATATATACGTATATATATACACCAATATTTTTTTAAGTAACCGGTTAAGATTTATCAGTTAAACGAATCTGACTACACATAAATTACATTTGTAATGGTATTTTAGTAAGCTGTGTTCTGACCAGTTCTCAAACATTATAACAAGATTGCTGCGTGTAAAGGAAATCTATCTATCTATCTAAATCCTATATGGTTGTGAACGCTGAAACTGAATAAAGAGATCAAGCCTTTGAGAGTAAATGCTACAGGAAAATGCTGACTATCAGATACCAGGAAAAGACAACTGAGTCTGTACTTAGTCAACCTTCTGGCTGGAGAAAAAGTAGGAACTTCTCAATACGAGAAAGCTGAGCTGGTTTGGTCCTATTGTAAAAACATTTTGCACTCAAAAGTACTTTTAACGCTATCGCAGTGATTCCCAAAGTGGTCAATATACACCCCCAGGGGAAGACTTCCAAGGGGTCTACGAAAGTGAAAAAATAAATTAGGGGTCTATGAGATGTCCACGGGGGTCTACGATAATGGATTTCATATAAGCAGGTCTTGACCTTATTTTTTCACATGTTTAACAAAAAGAAATGTAGACTGTACATAATTGATTATTCAAAATTTGGTTTTATTATTTTTTGTCACACAAGCATTAGCCTAAGTGCTTTTTTTGACTATATGATACGAATTATGCTGGAGGATCATTTGAGACAATGCCACCCTGATAAAAAGATAAAGCTTTGAAAAACTTTCGAACACTCAAAGATAAAGTCCGAATAAAGTTCCGAATAGACCCACAAAATCTCTCTTCAACATGATAAAGAGAAGATGATGGTTTGTGAGCGTCGTAAGATATCTCTTTCACCATCATTATCTCTTTACTTATAGGCGAATACGGAAAACGCTATCAGAAGAAAAGCATTGATTTTACCAGCCGGATTCTGATTTTTCCTCAGGGTTGACTCCCGAAGCCTTTTCAGTGATTAGATATAGCTGCAAGGCAGCAGAGGTTTGAATTCAGAGTTTTCATTCTTCTAGGTGGGTAGCCAGCCATAGCTAATGAGCCTCTCCTGTCCGAAGCTTACTGGTTTAGGCACCAGTTACTCGCCTTCTCCCCTTCTGTTAGTGAAAACAGTTCCGCGGACCCAATATTTGAGCCAGACGTGAAAGATCAAGAAATACACGAGAAACTGCTCTTTACCAAAAATTTTACAATCATACTTAAGGCTATTTAATGAATTAATATTTAATGTTTGAAGACTACTTCACAGAACAACAAATTCCTGTAAAAAAAAACATAATATCCGTAGCATCGGATGATCAAACATGCGCAGACACTATACAAAATGTCCAGTGTGTTTGATGATTCCAGTAATAAATATTAATTGTTATTTTAAGTGGTTTAAATTTGAATTTTTAACAATAAAAAAGAAAGTTCTATATAACTTAAAATGCAGCTTTAAATTAATTGTTCATTCTTCGACTTAGAAATTAGTGGGGGGGGGGGGGTTTAATTGCAAATATGCAATATAAGCTAAGCAGGGGGTCTACCGAAAACCAGAAAACATGTCAAAGGGTCTACGAGACAAAAAGTATACACCCAGGGCCGGATTTAAGTACATGAAAGCTCCGTGGCAGGTTATCCAGACCCGTCGAATTAAAAAAAAAATTTGATTGTGTTCCCGTGGACAGTAGCATTTCCTGCCCTTCCTTAAATCCGGCCCTCGATACATCTATGGTAGTAACGCGATATTAAGATGGTGTTCTCAAGTACTACAGAGTGGAATGTGTATGTGTGTGTGTGTCTGTTGAGTCACCTTAGCCATTCTGGAATGCAGTTGTGAATTCTGGGATTTCATTGCCTAAAACTTTCAAATGAAAAAAAAATGCACTTAAAAAATCTAAAAGATGACAACAATGTATTGTGTCAATATTATGAGTCGGGAGTACAATACATTCGCGACGTTCTAGAATTCATGACTGTATGTTTATTTGAATAAAAGTGAAAGTGTGGCCCATCTAAAGACACTTAGCAGCGCTTATGGAAATGTAGGACTTAGAAACGCCTTGCCAATGCTGTATAATAAAGTCTGTTCTGTAATCTTTGAAATATTTGAGACATTTAGTTTGTTCTCTTTATTTGCACAAGTATTCTCCTTTTGCTGGTCTTTAGAGTTTCATTCACCTTGTCAGCCATGTTAGAGAGAACATTTGTCAGCGAGAATTCGGGCTACTACCCCCCCCCCGCCCTTTCTCACCTTGGTGATCAAGTGTTAGACCAGGGGTGGCCAACCTATGGATATTGCGTCAAAAGTGACGCATTGCACAATTACAAGTGGCGCATTTCACCCCGAAAAAAAAATCAAGAAAAGTATGCCTGTTCTCAAAAAAAGAATAGCTGATTTCTAGAAAAAAATATATTCAACAGAAATTTAATTGACTAGCTATTACGACGCCCAAATCGATCAAAATATTTTTAAAACTATTAGACCTAAAAAGACAGAACACGTTGGTTTAGTGAAGTCATTATTTGTTTTCGTTGGATATGTTGTGTCTGTTCTTTCTTTTAGTTAGTATTGTACATTTTTTGTGTTACCTAATTAAGCTTTATGTCTATAAAAAATGATGCTAATTTCAAAATTTTTAAAGAAATTACTGGCCATTAAGTCACTCTAAGAGTCTAAGGAAATACCAGATGGGCAGACATATTTCAGGTAGCAAAGTCATGTCTAGGAAATCATCAATTAAATAAAGGTAACTAAATTATACTGAGCAGCCAATGACTGGTGGAGTTACTGGAACTGTAATCTTGTTCAAAAGAATTTTAGATTGTCCTCTTCTGAGATATTACTTTATTACACCAAGATCTTTTATTGCCAGAAAGGATTTGTACTTGTAAAATTTTCAGTGGCGCATCTGAATGAGAAGTGAAAACAATTGGCGTACGGAAGCAAAAGGTTGGCCACCCCTGTGTTAAACACTTTTCTTCAGAATTGAAGATTATTAAACCTTAGCTATTATGGCTGGTTGGGTTCCAATCAAGGCGAGCTTGGGCGAGTTCAAAGAATTTTATTTCAAATTTAATCTCTTACTTTTGTGGAATGTTTTTTTTTTAATTTGCAAATTAATGACCAACAATGTTTAAAGTACCTAACAAAAAATAGTTGAGTAATTAAACAAGCCAAAAAAATGTTTTTTAATACTTTAAAAGGGTTTATCTAATGGGAAGAACTCCATATTTACTGTCATACATCACAATTCTGTAAATATATAAATTGCTAATATTTAATTTAATTACCAAATTTGTAAATTTCATTATTGTTTCATTTCTTTCGTTAGGACCAATGAATAATAGAGAGCAAAGTTTCAACTTGATCTGAGAATGGGAAGTGGGAGACACAACGTGTTCAAAATGTGTACCAGACAGACAGAGTTCGTGATATAAACTTTTTAAAAAAAAAAATGTCTGTATAATAAATAAACTTTTTATTGTGTTTTATTTCTTGTATCAGGCTTCATTCACACACTGGTCTCGTGAAAGTTATGAACGTAATTAGTTGTTAAAAGATGTCAAGAGTTCGGGAGGTGGGGGGTGGGGGGGTAAGGGAGAGTCATTTACAATCTACATAAGAATAATACAGTCCATTTTATCTGGACTTCAGCGTTTTCTTTTTTTTAAACTGTTTGTTGAACTATAGCTGCTATTTAGAACAATGGCCTCCTGGTTGTGCGGTATCGCGCTGGACTGTCGTTCGGTCGTTTCAATAGTCCCAGGTTCATGCCCTGCCAGCTGCCACGTCGTCCTGCGGAGGTTTGGACTAGGAAGTAGATTTTAACCCTGGAGGAATATAAAAAAAAAAAACAAAAAAATTAAACAAATTTATACGGCACTCCACATAGATCAATCATAACAGTATTTCGAAAGGGAGATAATTCTAATAAGAATACATGCACAGTAGTTTTTCAAGTTATGTACCTTACATTACAAGGACTCAGAAAGAAGATGAAGGAAGTCATTTCTTAATAAACTTAGTTAATCAAATGAAAGGGCACACATCTAGATTATAATAAGTCCTATCTTCGAGTCCGAAGATTTATGAGGAATGCAGTATTTCCCGTGGCTACGCAGCCCCAGCTGCGACCTACATATTTTGCCACAATTAGCGCAGGCAAAACCATTGTCCGCCGGTGGTCGATTTAGATTTTCTTTTCGCCGTCTACGTCTGTTCTCGACAGTGGATTTTCTTTTGGTCTCAAATGTGTATCCCGCGGCCTTTGTAAGTGACCTCTTGCTGTCTTGTTCAGAACCAGGTGTTCTCTTTATGTCAGTTAAAGCAAGTTGGCGCCTAAGCTGGTCTTTAAAGCATTCCCGTTGGGCACCTCTGTTACGTTGACCACCATTCAGCTCACCAAAAAAGACTGCTTATGACATACCATGCGGGATACGTTCTCTGCCCAGACCATAACAAGTCCCTCTATACTGTCCATACCGGCGTTCGCAATCTAGATTATAATATCCCTAAAATTGTGGAATAATTATTTCATCTTTGCTGGTCGCAACTAGGTTTGTGTAGTCATGTGAAACACTGCAATCATCCTTAATCTGCAGGATAATTAGACTTAGAGCCACCATTGCAATAAAGTGAATCTTCAAAAAAAGGAAACTCTTGTTTATTTTACGCACTTCATAACGTGCATGTAATCGGATTTTATTGTATTGATTTCTCATGCTGTATTGAACTGTGCTCACTAGGAATCTCATGTGTATATGTGCTCTAACCAAGACTTCGTTTCAAACAAATGTCAATATGAATTTCTATTTCTTAGCTCAGATCACCGTTCAATTGGTGGCAACATTGGTTCTGGGCGGTATTAAAGGTAAACATGGCAACATTGGTTCTGGGCGGTATTAAAGGTAAACATGGCAACATTGGTTCTGGGCGGTATTAAAGGTAAACATGGCAATATTGGTTCTGGGCGGTATTAAAGGTAAACATGGCAATATTGGTTCTGGGCGGTATTAAAGGTAAACATGGCAATATTGGTTCTGGGCGGTATAAAAGGTAAACATGGCAATATTGGTTCTGGGCGGTATTAAAGGTAAACATGGCAATATTGGTTCTGGGCGGTATTAAAGGTAAACATGGCAAAATTGGTTCTGGGCGGTATTAAAGGTAAACATGGCAACATTGGTTCTGGGCGGTATTAAAGGTAAACATGGCAATATTGGTTCTGGGCGGTATTAAAGGTAAACAATCTACTCACAGAGATAGATTGATAAGATAGATACATATATACATAGATAGATACATAGATACATAAATACATTGATACATAGATAGATAAATAGATAGATAGATGCATAAATACATAGATAGATAGATAGATGGATAGATAGATAGATAGATAGATAGATAGATAGATAGATAGATAGATAGATAGATAGATAGATAGATAGATAAATAGATAGACAGAGAGACAGACAGAAAGACAACGAATAGACAGACAGATTGACAGACAAACAGGCAAATAGATAGACAAACAGACAGCTATATAGACAAACAGACAAACAGACAGACAGATAGATAGATAGATAGATAGATAGATAGATAGATAGATAGATAGATAGATAGATAGATAGATAGATAGATAGATAGAGTGATTGATTGCTGATTGATTGTTTGATTGACTGATTTAATACAAAGCGGTTCTGTCTCTCCTACAGACATGTGTGTCAACTACATGTGTATGTACCGTCTGTATGATGACAAAGGTCGTCTCAACACTGACCCCATTAGTGGACTGCACTGCAAGAGCGTACACCTTTGTTTCTTTGAGTACCAGCAAAGCGACAACTCCGTCAGGCTGCCTTTTGGTCTAGCTTTCAACATCACGTGAGGCTGCCTTTTGGTCTAGCTTTCAACATCACGTGAGGCATTCAATGTAGAAACTCAGACTGTGACTCTCAAAACCATCCACTTGTTTTTCAAACGTTAGCTTAAGACGCCCTTTATAACTAAAAAACTTTGCGCCCTATTACCTACCTAGGAATCTGGAGCCCAGGCGCAAGGCTATTTCTGAGCCTCAAAAAGTCATTTCCCTCGCGCCTACAAAGTATTATTTCCCCTGGCGCAGATCTAATAAAGAGAGACATGGAGACAGTTTAGTCCTTTGCTTGATCGTTGTAAGATTATTTTCGTGATTAAGAGTTGGGTGAACGCATGGGGATGGGGGGGGGCGTGCTAAAAATCCAGACTATATATAGACTATAATATATAATATACAGAGAGAGATAAAGAGATATATGGAGGGTAGAGAGAAAGAAATAAAACTACGGGGAATTAAAAAGTTGTTTTCTGACATATTATTGTATTATTCTAGAGCCTGGTCCTTTTTTTGTTGTGGTAGAATAACAAAGAAATAATCCTCCGCTCCCAACTGGCCAGCCACTGACTCAATAGGTTGAGTATTTGAGTGATAAGAGTAGAAGACCTACCTGCTGCTAAGTGAGTCAGAAATGTTGAGAGGCCTCGGCCGTTTCATGAGACAACTTTATGGCATTAAGATGTCCTCCCTCAATCAATTGTTGTTTCATGAGACAACTTTATGACATTAAGATGTCCTCCCTCAATCAATTGCTGTTTCATGAGACAACTTTATGGCATTAAGATGTCCTCCCTCATTCAATTGCTGTTTCATGAGACAACTTTATGGCATTAAGATGTCCTCCCTCAATCAATTGCTGTTTCATGAGACAACTTTATGGCATTAAGATGTCCTCCCTCAATCAATTGCTGTTTCATGAGACAACTTAATGGCATTAAGATGTCCTCCCTCAATCAATTGTTAGTTTCATGAGACAACTTTATGGCATTAAGATGTCCTCCCTCAATCAATTGTTAGTTTCATGAGACAACTTTATGGCATTAAGATGTCCTCCCTCAATCAATTGTTAGTTTCATGAGACAACTTTATGGCATTAAGATGTCCTCCTGACGGCATGGTTCAAAAGGATCTTCAAAAATCTCCCCTATATTGTATATGGAAGTAATTCCTTGTCTTGACCGACTGATGATTGGATTCATTTTTTTTCTTGATTTGATTTTCTCAATTGATTTATTTTACAGATCATTTCAACGTTTTCGAGTTGACCTGAAACTTGTCCCGAAAATGAAACTAGTGGCTTCGGTGCAAATACCTTTTTTAAAGTTTCAGTCTATTGCAAGCCGCTACGGATCTCATCGGTAAAATGTTCATTGCATATCAACTTTTGACTGTATTAACTGTCTGGGCCCTTAGGACACTTTTGTCACAGTCTCTTTCGTCATGGTAAAAAAGTGAATCGTTTATTTTGGCAACATTTCAACATCCCATCAAACTGAAAGTTGGCAAATAAACTCATGCTGCCTAACCACATATTTTATTACCAAGATCACTTTATTAGTTATTGAATTCCTTTAAACATTTTATTTTCTTCCACAGCCCAGTGTTTCATCTATGGGATTCAGGGGAAATAACAATAACATTGTATTTTTCCTCTAACTGAGTATCACTTTGCGTATGCACCCCCCCCCCCCATATTAGACACACTCTTTGCTTATTTAAACTATCTAAAGTATTTAATAGATCTATACCTTAGTGCAGGGGTGGGCAAATTACGGCCCGCGGGCAACATGCGGCCCGCCGGAGTGTTTTATGCGGCCCGACGACACGTTCAGAAGTCAGGTGTGCCCACATTATATACTTATAAAAATGCAAATATATTAAAAATAATATAAATATAAATTATTGAAACTGTCATTATAAAAAGTTTCAAGCAAACGAAGACTATGCTTATTGGCTCAATACACTCAATTCAAAACACAATCTCATGCCAGTATTTTTTCAATGCTATGATGTTGAATGGTGTGTATGCTTGGAACAAAATGGCAAGGGTGACAACTGGTGGAGCTCGATCTTTGACCGAGTAAAATGGTTGGTTTTTTTTTAACACCCCAACCAAATACTTTAAACAGGAAAGTTTGCATAAAGCTTCATGAAATTACGGCCTTGTCGCAGTTATACATATAACTGTATAGTAGAATTAGTTCTCTAATTGATAGTGCGGCGTTGATCACTATATTGATGACGTCATTACATTATTAATATTTTCTGTGTAGACTAGAGGACTGAGCTTTTGTTGCTTGTCACAACTTCTAGTGACGTAAATTTAGTGTGTGTGTGATTTGCGTCATTTATCGTCTAGTACAGTCTCTCCATTTTTTGTACGTTGGTACAGATAGACGTGTTTTGAGAGCTCTGGAATTTCTCCTTGGTTTTTGTTATTGGATAGCCTTAGCATTTGCCTTGGACATTTTCTTGTTGGATTATCTTGACCCCTGTTTAGGGTGAGTTTTATTTTTCATTGTATAGTTTTTCTATTTGAATTCGTTCGTATTTGTAAGTCTATAATTAGACTAGATATAGATGATTAGAAGAATCCTTTCTTTTATCTTCTATAGGGTTTTAGCGTCAAGACTAAGTTTTAGTCGTAGTCTCAGTTGAAGACTCTATTTCAAGTATTAGTGTCAAGTCTATATGTTAGACTCTGTGTCAAGTCTCAGTGTCAAGACTTGTTTATTCAGTCTCAGTTCTATATTGAGAGTACAACTTTAGGTCTACAGTCTACAGGACTGAGGTCTTTCTCTCAGTTGGTCGTCTGGTGTGCACGTGGATTTGTACATGAGTCTGAGGTTCAAGATTCCAGACTGCGGGTTGCAGTGGTCAGACCTGATGGTGTAGTGTCAACTATGAACTTCTACTTTTTGGAATTGTCGTCAGTGGACAGTACCTGATCTAGAGGCTAGATCTACATATATTACCAGTTGTTGTTTTTGAGATTGAAGGACTATGTGATCCATTGAACTACTTATTATAGTTAAGGTAATATACTATGTGTTTCATAATTATATGAATGTTCTATATCTAAGGAGACTAACTGGATCATTGTAGATTACATATTATTACATATTGATATTTCATACTATTATTATCAGTCATCATGAATCAGTCATTTGTAAATATATCACAAGAATAAATTTTATTGTTATTTACATCATACACTTAGTTTATTAGTTTATCTACAACTATATGTGTATGATGTGCTTGTCAGGCTGAACTTGAGCCAAAATATTATAAGTTCAGAAAATAATAACAATAATACAAATTGAAATAATATTTAATATTAATAAATATTTGCATTGGAAATATATAATAATAATTTGATAAATACA
This sequence comes from Biomphalaria glabrata, assembly GCF_947242115.1. NCBI lineage: Eukaryota > Metazoa > Mollusca > Gastropoda > Planorbidae > Biomphalaria > Biomphalaria glabrata. The sequence goes on along the minus strand of NC_074724.1, from coordinate 23,612,684 downwards.
AGAATACAAGAACCTGACAGGCCTCGTAGTACTAATGTAATCGAAATATCAAATTTATTAGAGATTTAATATACTGATCACAGGTAGCTCCGATTATGAATAAAATAATCCAATATATCCGCTATCTTAGCATGAGCAAGGTAAACAAGAACACTATAAAATCTGAGGAAGAAATTGTTCTGTTACTTGAAGGACATTGAATGTGACCCAATAATTCTAATGAAGAGTGGAAGACAGATTTCATGTTTCATAATTGCCATAGCAATGAGTTTTTGCAAATAAAATGTAAATGGATGTTAAATCTTTTCAAACAAGGCCTTCCCTTATCTACAGGCAAGCAAAAGAAAACAGGTTTTGTCATTTTCCTTTTGTTGAAAGGTGAAATTATTTCTATTGAAATGATTAAAAGTACTTTTGCAATTTATAAAAGCAAATTTTAAGACGTCAAGAACCGGTTTTTAATACCATTAGCTCACCATTTAGCGCAGAAGCTGATTTAGCTCCAGAGGACATAACTCCGAGCAAAGAGAATTTCTAGTCAGTACTTCCACAGGAGTCTTGTGAGTGCCAGAATCTGTATGTCAACACTTTAAAAAATGTGCTGCTGTTCATACTATTTGTGTACACATACATCTGTTCTTCTTCTTCTTCTTCTTCATTCTAATTTTATATGTTGGAAGGTTCAGATCAGTAATCCTATATCTAAGATGAACCGCGCAATGTTTTCCAGATCAGGCAGTTCTCCGAATAGTTTTGGTTCTATAGGAGGGCTTTGGGGCCAGAGTCCTGTTCGGGTCTCTGATTTAGTATGCACCATTTAAGGACCATTGTCAGCATTCTCTGGTGATGCTCCAAAAGGGCAAGTTTCGCTCGTCCCGACATTTAACTTCCGGAACATATATTGTCTCATCCAGTGAACAAGCATTATATTTTGGGTGGTGGAAAACTAAACAAGTATAATTACTGGTCGATTTTGCCTGACTGTAATTTGACAGCAGTCACAAGGGTAACAACTAGTAAGCTAGTTCCATAGTTCCGGAACATTATGCATGAGTGTAAAAAGTAAAATACTCCACATTAAGTACAACTGTATATTAGTGGGGTTATTGTAATATAAAAAGACAACAGCAATTAAAAAAATTATTAATTGATTTCAAAAATTGCTAACTCTTCTTGTAATTCCTTAACGTGGAGTGTGGAAAAAAAGAAACGTGAATATAATACAGTGTAACTATGAATTAAAAGTTAGCTAGAGTATCTTTCTAAGTTGTATATACATATGCGGCCCGCCATTCCCAAATTTAAAGAAATGAGGCCCTCGATCCAAAAAGGTTGCCCACCCCTGCCTTAGTGGATGTAAATTTGTTATCTAGTTAGTGTTAATTGCATTTAAAATCATTGGATTATAAAGACATCATAAGGAAAATTGAAAAAAACTTCCAACATTCTATCATGCCCCGTATCTGTCGTGATGATATCGTTGAGCGCTAGTAAACCAAAGTGTTACCTTTCACACCTACCTCACATCCATATTTTGATTTCCTTTCTTTTTTGTATCTGCAAGAGAAGGTTGACGTGCAATATAGACTGGCCGAAGGAAGTAACTTCATATAACTTGAAAACATGTATATCTGTTGTATTCGGATTTCCGAATTATGAAAAATTGAATGATCTTCATTCTTAGAGATTAAACAAAACTACACTGCCTCCTTATTTATAATATATATATAGGTGTGTGGCTGAAATAGATATGAATACTTAACTTTTATACTGCTCATAAATGCTGTATAATAAAGTAAACAAAATTGCAAGTCACAAATTTTCGTTTCATAAAACTCTTTAATCGGCCAGTCTATATAATATTCTGCGCTTTGATCACTTTTTGTGTTGAAGATCCGGCTTAAGTTTTTAAGCAATTAAATATGGTAAGAAAAAGAAGGGAAAGCGATATAGAAAAAAAAAAGGAGACGATAAAAAGATGTCAGAAAATATCCTGAGTAACATTGAAGAGATTTTGAGATGAAATATTGAAAGATACTGCCGAAAAAAAAAAACACTTTCTTCAAACAAAAGAGCTTAGCAATAAAAAGAGTAGAAAATTATCATTTACCTTTTAAAATACATAACATTACAACACCAAAATATCTAGCTATTTATCAAAAGTGGGAGGCGCGGTAGCTAAATAGTAAAGTTTAGCTTCCTAATAGATGAGTCCTTGGTTCGAATCCTGGTCAAAACTGGGATTTGTAAGATTTCGTGATCTTGAGGGCGCCTATGAATCCATCCTGCTCTAAATGGGTACCTACGTTAGTTGGATAAACGGAAACCTTCGTTAACCTTGGGCCACAGAAACAGATGACCTTTACAACCTAGATTGTAAGGTTTGGATGGAAATATCAACAGCGATGGCACGACCATCTATCGAATGGCTGCCTAGTCGTGTGTAGGCGCTCTGGACTGTCGTCTTGATAGGTCCAAGTTCAAACCCTGCCCGCTGCCACCATCCGCCGTCATGCGGGAGTTTTGGTCTAAAATGTAATAATCTAGAGCATCGGAAACATTTCAGACAAACAAACGAAACCAGAACATTGACATATATTGTTAATGTCGTTGCTTCTTTTGAATTGTCTTAACATAGGACATTTTTTGTTTGGACTATTCCAGGACTTTCATTAAAACTCTCTTAGATTTCGCTCGAAACAACAACTTCGATGGCCTGTCACTGAAATTTCTGAACTTGTATGATACCGTAGACGTTGACCGTGTTTCGCTGGCATCACTTCTTACGGTGAGGGATTGGAACGTATTGTACAAAATCGAGTTAGGAAAACAAAAAAGAACGTAGATTTCTGTCTAATATTCTGAGCTATTAAGAACATCTAAAGAAATTTAAAGAGAAATATATTAATTGAATTGTTACATAGTTCCTAGAAATGAGAAAAATGATGTTAGAATTCTCAGGCCAGAAGTTTTTTTTTTTTTTTTTTTTTTTTTGGGGGGGGGGGGGAGGGCGGGTCGATATAAGCGGGCCGCTCTAATTAAACGTAATATGCTACTAATCAAGGACCAAAATTATGTTAAGGGAGCGTTAAAGGGGGGGATGCAAAACTATTTTGTGGGATTATAATGCGAAGGATCCAATATTCAAGAACGGCTTCGGTCGAAAAGTATCGGAGAGCCTTTCAAATATTTTAATAACAAGCTGAAAAATCGAATATTTTCTAAGGTTAGGGAAAGATAAGCGATACGGAAAATCGAATTCACGGGCAAAAACAAGTATATGTTTAAAGAAGTGGGGGGGGGGCGTTATAAAGTGGGTCGTGCCACTTAGACTGAACTGATGATAGAACTCAATGTTTTATAAGAAGGGGGCATGGACGTGGCGAAAAAAAAAGGGGGGGGGCAAAAATAATATAGACTACACATGCCAGAATTGAATATTGTTTGGGAGGGCGTTTTAAAACGGGCCGTTTCAACGAAGCGTAACATATATTATATAGAATACATTATGCCGAAAATGTGATTGTTGAATTGCGGAAAGTTTTATTGAAGAGGGAAATAAATGTGAGCATTGCGATTTGCTGGATGTAATAAGAAAAAAAGGTTCGTGTCAAGAATGTTCAAGAGCCTTTCAAATATTTAATAAGATTTGAAAAGCAAAATAATAATAATAATTATTGTAATAATAATAATATACTGGGATAGCCCTATTTTGACCGACAAAACGGTAGATTTTAATCGCCCTGATCTGATGTTTATTTATTTTAAAAAAAGAAAAAAAAAGTTATTGACATCGCCTTACCTCTGTCTCAAAATTTAAGAAAACTGAAATGGAGAAACAAAGAAAATATGGAACTTAGGTTTGGAGATTAAGCGTCTATGGAAGTTATCTAAAATAACAATATACTTCATTGTTATATCAACCGAGGGAATAATGACAACTGACCTGACTGATACCTTTAATTTCCTGTCAGAGAGGGGCGGTACTACTGCAGACCTGTAACATCACCAGAAAATTCCTCAGTGGACAGTAATAAAGGGACTACAATGAATTTTGTTTCTCTTTAGCGAAACTCGACCCAGGCAGCGACGTTTCTAACATAATACTGTCCTGTTGGCTCATATTTCTCACGACTATGGCCAAATTTAAATTCACGGTACCCCCGTTGCGGGGAAGAAGAGGAAACCGTGCCACATTCTGTTTGACTGTCCCAGACTTGCTGATCTCATCTCGACAGGTCTGGAAAACCAAAAATTGTCGACCATAGTTGAAGTGAGACAAATCTGCTTACTTTCACTAACTCTTTTCTCATCTCCCTTGAAAGGATAATGGAAGATTCTCTCGGTAGTATGAAGGTACTGCAGGCATTGAAGGAAGAAGAACTACCAACTTGCGCTTCGCGTACGACATAGATGATCTAGTAGGGACAAAAGAACTAGCCGACTTGGTGATACGCACAGAAAAGACTTCTGCACCATATGGTATGCAAATAAATGCCGAAAAATACCAAATTATGACCAATAGCCAACAGGAATTTAAAAGGACATTAGTATTGGAGGCGAAAAGCTGACTAGTGTCAGTAGTTTCAAATAAGTACAGAAAAAACAAATCATACCAATAGCCAACAAGGCCAATCAGTGACATATTTCTACATTATTATATTCAATACATCACTCTTCGCAACTTATCTTCCTCTAATACTTTGTTTATTTATTACCTTATTGCATTGCATATTGGGATTGCATACCAACACCATCGAACGCTGCATAGAACTTTAGAAAATGGATTGCGACAGATGCCACGAACAGGTCACTACCTAGATTGACGCTGTCACACATTTTAACTGCCCAACAGAACATGCTCAAAGAGTCCGCATCGATTAATTTCTTTCACAGGTATGTCGGTTACAAGTTGAGAACCAGTAAGTTAACAGGTGTCCCACGCCAAACTGGCCAGCAACTGGTATAGACTTGTTTCTAATTAAAAAGCTAGAATATCTTACAAAAGGGTTCAGGGTGCTTCAAACGAAGGCTATTCTTTAGTCCACTCTGTGCATGTCACCTCAACTGCAAAACTAATCTATCGTATGATTGTGTGATAAATATAGAAAGCAAATTGTACAACAATAAATTACGCCAAATACTTTTCGATCACGTTTTTCTTTACCTGTTACATCTTTAAAAGTTCCCATTACAGATCTTATGTTCTGTTAGGCAGATGACCTAAAGGTCTTCTGTTTCTGTGGCCTATGGTTAACGAGAGTGTCATGAGGCCAGCAAAACCTACATATTTTGCCTTACCGGCACAGGCCTAACCGTTGTCCGACGGTGATCGATTTAGGTTGACTTTTCTTTTCGGCGCACAAAATGCAAAGGACAAGAGAACAGCGCCGGCAGAAGAAAAGCGTCACAGAAAAAAAAAGCAAGGCCAAAGACAATAGCTCCAACTCCAGTGTGCAGCCGAACGTTCCGGGCTTACAAAGGTCTCACCAGCCACATGAGGAGGCACAAAACCCCAGTGCAAAGCCCTCAGCTCCCTGGATAACAAAAGTGGTCATATATATATATAGATAGATATATATATTAGGGGTGCACCACCCAACACTATTGCGTGTCGATGCCCAAGGAAAAAACAATGCGTGATGGTTAACACAAACAACTATACACACTACACTAGGACTACATGTGTAGGCTCACTACGTATATCTGACCAGGTTGTTGGTCCGAAATTCATGAACACATACATCCAACCACTATACAAGGCAGATTGCACTTTACTTTTCAGAGATTTACATTAGTAACTAGTTAAATATATACTAACATATTTACATTGACCCTCCTACACACATCCTTTACAGTTGGTGGCATCGTAAATGCACACAGACACACTCAGGCTATACAGATTTATATAACTACTGTTAAGCTTGAATAAATCAATCAGTAACAGAGTTTAAAACAATAAGGTATTTAAAAGGAAAAAAATTAATACCAACCAATATAGGTATGTTATTAACAGTTTCGTAAAATGTTCAGCAACTCAAGCTATTGACAAGACATTAAGGTATCCGGCTCCGGCTCCGGCCGAATATCAAATTTGAATATCCTGTCATATCCGGCTCCGGCCGGATATAAAAAATACTATCCGTGCAATTCAATGTCAAGTTTTTTAGCTAAAAAATCTATTTTTCCGGTGATATATATATATATATATATTCAATGTCAAGTTTTTTAGCTAAAAAATCTATTTTTCCGGTGAAGTTAGGTGACCCTGGAAAATCGTCATTCGACCCCCGAGGGGTCGCGACCCACATGTTTAGAACCCCTGATCTAGACCCTTAAGAGATTTCTAAGGGTAAAAGCATGAGGAAAAACGACTTCATATTTTCTACAGATTTATGGACTACACAATACTGGCCGCCATGGACATGGCGCTCTCTGTTGATTATCCTACACATAATGCCCCACTAACGGGATCAACAAATAATGTGGTAACATCCTCTTTCTTTTCTCTCCCTCTCTCTCTCTCTCTCTCTCTCTCTGGCTTGGTCATGTCCTCTGAATGGAGGATAAACGTACCCCTTTATGACAACTTACTACGGGATAAGAAAAACTAGTCGACCTCACTAACGATATTTGAATGTAATAAAAGGGGACCTCAAAGCAGTTGACAATCAATATTAAGACCTAGACCTAGACCTAGACCTAGACCTAGACCTAGACCTAGACCTAGACCTAGACCTAGACCGCGCAATGTGGAGAAACGTAAGGACAAAGAAAGCGATAAGGCATTGGCCTAAGCTCTGGAAGTAAAGCGTGATAAATGAAACATGAATAGATAGATAGATAGATAGATAGATAGATAGATAGATAGATAGATAGATAGATAGATAGATAGATAGACAGACAGACAGACAGACAGATAGACAGACAGACAGACAGACAGACAGACAGACAGACAGACAGACAGATAGATAGATAGACAGACAGACAGACAGACAGACAGACAGACAGACAGACAGACAGATAGATAGATAGATAGATAGATAGATAGATAGATAGATAGATAGATAGATAGATAGATAGATAGATAGATAGATAGATAGATAGATAGACAGACAGACAGACAGACAGATAGACAGATAGATAGATAGATAGATAGATAGATAGATAGATAGATAGATAGATAGATAGATAGATAGATAGATAGATAGATAGATAGATAGATAGATAGATAGATAGATAGATAAATATGTTTGATCCCCAGGTTAGTTCTCTACGTCACTGGCTCTCTAATAACGACACACGTAGAAAACTGTTCCTTGGGATCCCCTTGTACGGAATTCTTTATAACTTGACGGATTCTCAATTAAACAGTGATGTGGGCGCTACTATTATAAGTGCTAGAAAGGTAGGTCACTTTAAAATGTGTCTAACTTACAACAAGTTTAAATGACTATAGTGTTATTAGCCAACTTTGAAAGTGGATGAACCAGCTACTAGTTGTATGTGATCAATCTCTCCTTGAATACCATGGGCGTTTAGATATGGAATAAAAATGATATTGAAATTCTGACTCGCTTCATAAATGATAAATCTTGCAGCTTGGAAGATTTAGGTGCAACAACTATTTACTATTAATAGTAACAAGAAAGGATTATGGGAGGCTATATATAGACAGGAAGTGATTATTCTATCTATTTTATAACAGTTGTGCATGGAGAAAGAATGCGATTTGTATGTAAATAATTTAAATGTTTTAACGAAACTTAAGAGGCAGTATTTTGTGTCATTTATTAGTAGTGTCACAACATGCAGATGATATGACGTGTTGTTATGCCGGGGATTTTACTTGAATTCAATAATTAACAAAAAATGACGATCTAGAATCACAATTGACGATTCTTTGATAAAACAAAACTCTGGAACTTTATTTAAATATAACGTAAGTACAGTTTATGTACAAATTACAAATCAATGAGCATGAAACATATTACAAAGGCTTTTCAAACAGAGCTCTTAGAAACGTGACTGTCTACAAGGACATTATTTTATCGACTGGCGTTACTTTCTTACTCCCCGCCAATTCTCTGGCGCTAACTCTTTTCAAAAAATGTCTTTGTTTAATTTCAAATCAACCAATAGATTTCAGACATACTAATCACGTCCCTTGGGTAAATCCTGACGTGTTGTCAAGTGTCTAAATTTGAGGGGTAAATCCCGAGGCTCATGTCGAGGGCTTATATTTTCTTTTAAAAGTGAAATGTACAAACAATTCTATAATGTAATCTGTGACATATTACCCCCCCCCTCCATTTAGCATTTGTATGGTAATGGAAATGCTCATATGTATTAAAATTATTTAAATATACACAAAATACCATACATGAAATTATAGAAAAATGGTTGAGGTAACATATGACAAAATAAAGTCAACTTGGAGATAAAAAAAATGTAAATGCAGTGAATAAAATTATTGATGACTTTGGACACCTGTTTCACTATTCAAGTGGTTATGAAAATGAGACAATGCTTGTCATGAACAATATCAAAAGTTGTACAGCGCATAATACTTGGATAAATTAAATCTTGAATTGAATAGGTTACTTCTCTTCATGGTGCCTTATGATGAAATTAAAATATGACAATACAAAACTGATATACTACACCTGTGGAAGAAATATATATATACAATTATGTTAAGAATTAAATACATCTGGAAAGTGTGTCAGCGAAGACATTCTCACGTCCAGGAATTGTCTTGACCTCAAATTGGTAGTCTGTGAGTTGTAGACTCCAACGAGTTAAACGACTGTTCGCTAACTTCTTTGAGTTCAGAAATGCTAGTGGTGCATGATCAGTTAGGAGTGTGAAATGAGCACCTAGTAGATATCTGGAGAACTTGGCTTTGGCCCATACAATGGCTAGACATTCCCGTTCGATGGTTGAGTATCTGGTTTCAGCTGGTGACAACTTCCTGCTGATGAAAAATACTGGGTGCAAAGTCTCTTGGCATTCCTTTGAAGTGTCTTGGTATTTCTGCATTAGGCATGCACCTATAGCTGAAGATGAAGCATCTGTGGCGAGGTAAAATTGCTTCTCTGGATTCGGAAGTTTGAGAATAGTGTCTCTTGAGAATTCAGCTTTAATGTTCTCAATAGTGGTATGTAACTTTGTAGACCATGGAATCTTCGTTGGTTGTCCTTTCTTAGTGAGTTCCATCAATGGAGCTATGAGTGCTGTGTAACCTGGTATGAAATGTCTGTAGAAATTACACAGACCCATAATACTTCTCACTTGCTTTTTACTGGTGGGGACTTTGATGTCTAGTATGCGTTGAATAATGTTCTCTTGAGGTCTCAGCGAATTGTAGCTGACTTTATAACCCAGGAAGGATATTTCTGACATGGCTAGTTCTACCTTACTAGGCTTTATGGTAAAACCATGTTGTTTCAGTATGCTGAAAACTTCTTGTAGTCCTTTGATATGTTCGTTCCATGTCTTATGGAATATGCAAATGTCATCTATATATGACACTGTGTCAGAGCGATTGCCTAGTATGCTGTGAATGGCTCTATTAAAGGTGCTGCTGGCGTTGACTAGACCAAATGGCATGAAGTTGAAATGGAATAGTCCATAAGCTGTGGTGAATGCCGTAAACTGTTTGCATTCTTGTCTGACTGGTATTTGGTAATAACCTCTGGATAGGTCTATTTTGGTGAAGAACTTTGCCTCTGAAAATTTAGTCATAAGATCTTCAGGATTTGGCATAGGATATGAGTCGAGTTGGGTTATTTTATTCAACTGTCTGAAGTCGACACACATTCTTGGAGTTGTCGTTTGCTTCCGTTTGACAAGAACTATTGGTGCAGCATATGGAGAGTTGGAATGTTCAATGATTCCTTGCTCTAATAGTTGGTTAATTTCTTGTTTAAGAAAGTCTCTGTAGTGTACTGGTAATGGGTAAGGTCTTGCTTTTGTAGGCTTGGAATCAGTAAGTATTATATTGTGTTCCGCAATTGACGTTTTGCCTGGAACATCTGTAAATATGTCTGAATTTTCTTTGAGAATGGTAGTCAGTTCTTTCTGCTTTTGCGGTGTCATTGAATTGAGTTTGATGTCTTGCCAAAATTCAGTTTGTTTGGTAGTTGTTTGTGGCATATTGATGTCGTCAAATTCGGACGTGTCGTTTTCATCTTCTTCTGGTATGACTGCAAGACATGATATGGCTCTTTCATTTTCTTCTGGGCTTGTGGTACCTTCTGTTATTGTGTTATATTTTTGTAACATGTTGACGTGATAGATTTTCTTTTTGTTGTGTATGTCTATCTCATAGTCAACATCTGTTATCTTTCTGAGTATGGAGAATGGACCTTGCCATTTGATGAATAGTCTGTTGCTTTTGTCTGGTAGTAACAGACATACTTGATCTCCTGGTTCAAATTGTTTCAGTGTTCTGTTTCTATTGACTCTCATTCTGGTATTGGAGTTTGCTATGGCTGTGGCTTCATTTGCTTTTTCACATGCAGATATGACTATGTTTCTGGTATCTTGCACATGTTGAAACGCTGTCTTGGTTTCTGATGAGATTGAGTTTTGGCGAATAATAGCTTCTTTGAGGATTGCCATCGGTCCTCGTGGGTTGGCGCCATAAACCATCTCGAAAGGTGAGAATCCTGTGGTTTCTTGAGGACTTTCTCTGTATGCAAACAGAGCTGCTGGTAGCAATAAGTCCCAATTCTGCGGATTGTCGTGTGCTATTTTTGAAATGCACTTCTTCAAAGTACCGTTGAATCGTTCGCAAAGCCCGTTGCTTTGGGGATGATAGGGCGTTGTGAACTTCATCTTGATGTGGTACATGTTCATGAAGTCTTTGGTAATGTCAGCTGTGAACTGTGTGCCTCTGTCAGAGAGGATAACTTCTGGGAAACCAATTCTGGAAAATATTTCTGACAAAGCTCTGGTGATGTCAAGCGCTGTAATGTTGACTAGAGGTACTGCTTCTGTCCATCTTGTACATGTGTCAATCAATGTCAGGACATATCGATGGTTTCTTGCTGAAGCTACTGGCATAGGACCAATCAAATCAACTGAGACTTTTTGGAATGGCTTGTCTGTCAATTCCATATCTTGAATAGGTGCCTGTGATTTGTTGTTCTTAGGTCCTTTGACTTGGCAAATATGACATGACTTCACGTATTTCTTGACGTCTTTAATGATACTTGGCCAATAAAATTCTTTGAGGATTCTGGCTTTAGTTTTGACTACACCCATATGGCTGGCGTGTGGAATGTTATGTCCTGTTGCCAGTATTTCTTTCCTGTATTTCTGTGGCACTATTATTTGCTGAACGGTATTGTCTTTATGCATGGCATTTTTCACCAGGAGGCCATCTTGAAAATATGGTTTATTTGGTAGATTCAGCTGTTTGTTTGCTTGAGCCTTCAGAGTATTTGCAATGTTGGATCTCGCTTCTGTTCTTCTTTGAAGTCATCATGTGTGAAATATGACTTGTCTTGATGGACTTCAGTTTGACCAGTTAGAGTTCTTGTATCATTGCTAGAGACTCTGGGCATGTCGTCTTGTTCTTCAAAGTTCAACAATGGACATTCGGGAATTGGAGGTGGACTTATGACCGGTAGGGATGGGCTTGATGTAACTGGGGGTGTCCATGTTGAGTGTTCTTGATTGTTGCTGGCTACTGGACTAGTAACTGGTTCTGTTGCATTCTGCATAACTTGAGTAACTGAGGTAGCCATGTGATTATTTTGGCTAACTTGTTCAGGTGCCAAATGTTCTTGTTGTCTGGACATGGATCTTGTCATTACTGCCAAACATTTTTGACCTTGCTCTATGGCATTTGTCCATTCAGTAAGTTCTTGAGGAGTGCATTCTTTAACTCCTTCTATGTTTCCAATGATTAGGTCCACTGGTAGATTGGGTGTTACTAATGCTTTTGTTTGACCACTGAAGAATGGTGTGGTAACATAAATGATGGCTTCAGGTAACTTGCTGACAGTTCCGTTGAATGCAGTGGCTTGGACGTGGTTGCCTGTGAAACGGTTTGCGTGTACGAAGCGTTCATGTACTAATGTGGACGTGCTTCCGGTGTCACGAAGAACTTCCACCTTCTTGTCTCCTACAAAGCCTGGATAAAATTTGAGACCATTGGACTTTGCAATGACTGTCATAGTTGAGTGCTCATTGTAATAGCTTCTGTTATATGAGCTTCTGTTTGGCATATATTGTGGTCTGGAGTCCTGTGAATGACTTCTGTAGCGAGGTTTGTTGTTATCTGGTTTATTGTTTCCAGGTGCTTTGTTGAGATTGTATTGCTCTCTATTGCTGTATCTTTGAGTTGGTGATGTGGGTCTATCAAAATTTTGATTTTTGGAGACTGCCTGTTTTTTCCAACATTCATGAGTTTGGTGACCCTTTTTATGGCAATATGAACATTCTGTGGTTCTGCTGCGGCATTGAGGCGTGAAATGCCCTAGTTTATGACATTTGTTGCATTTGACTTTGTCATCTGACTTATATCTTGCATTTTTGTCTTGAGCAAAGCAGACAAAATTTTCTTCAACAGATGGTTTGACTGACTTGTTTGGATAGGCTGCTTTATATTGTCTGATGATCTTGGTTAATGTCTGTATATCAGTAGGATTTCTCTCTATAATGTAGGATTGAATATCTTCTGAGTGAGCATGGGTGATGTTGTCGATAATAATATGTTGACGAAGAGCTTGGTAACTTTCTTCTATTTTTGCCATGGATACCCATCTATCAAACCACGTCGACATATTAGCTACAAAAATTTGAGGATCATCATTTTGCTGTGGCCTTTCATTATAGAATTTCTTTCTATAGTTGGCTGAAGTTGCTCCGTATTGGCGCAGTAGAGCTTCCTTGATATCAGAGTAAGTGCTGCGTTCTTTGATGGACAGTTGTGAGCAAATGTTGACAGCTTTGCCAGTCAAAAGGGTGAGGAGTGAGCTCGACCAATGTGCTTCAGGTAGACCGGATGTTGTAGCTATTTCTTCAAATCTTATGAGATACGAGTCCATATTGTCAATGTTTTCGTTGAAAGCCGATATTTTGTTCATTAATCTGTATTTGTCAAACATACTTGAGTGACCTTGAATTGGAATGCTTTCTTTATTTTCTTTATTTTGCCTTTCGAATTCCATTTTTTCTTTTTCATGTTGTCTTTGCTTTTCGGCGTCTTGCAATTTTTTTTCTTCTAATTGCATGCGTTTTTCAGATTCTTGCCTTTGTTTTTCAGATTCTTGCCTTTGTTTTTCAGATTCTTGCCTTTGTTTTTCAGATTCTTGCTCTTGATATTCTTTTTCTTCTTGTTTCTCTGCCCACTGCCACTGGTCTGACTTTGGGATTTGCTTTTCTTTGGCTAATTCTATCAATTCGAAGAATCGTTGTGTTCTAGAACTGGAAGCCATATTTAATTATTTTTTTTGTTAGTTTCTTGTATTGGAGCAAAATGTTCGATATCTGGATTTTGGCTTTATCTCAGATATAATAATAATATAGATCTAGTGACAAAGTTCTTGAAGCCTCAATTTGCTAATAAATTCTTGACAGTAGACTTGTAGTTACTGGAGTCGTATGATTGATATATAGATCTATTGAGCCGATGTACTTTTTACTGGTTTAACAGTTGGTTAAATCTGGTCTTCTTTATAACGCCAGTTATTTGATTTACTGGTCTTTTTTATACTGCCAGTTATTTGCTTTACTGGTCTTTTATATTGCCAGTTATTATGTATATTGGTCTTATTCCTTTTGCCAATTACATATAATAATAGATTTCGTGAGTTAGACGTAACTCTAACGAAAATCTTTATAAAAGAATTATCGATAACCAACTGACCTGTTAAACACAGAAATTCTGTCCTCCGTTAAATAAGAATGAAGTTCCTTTGAAGAGTTTAGAAATTGGTCCCAGATCTTGAATAAATTTCGTTAAAAGTTGTCCATGAACTTTTGTTCGTCGGAGAGTGCCAGATATGTCACAACATGCAGATGATATGACGTGTTGTTATGCCGGGGATTTTACTTGAATTCAATAATTAACAAAAAATGACGATCTAGAATCACAATTGACGATTCTTTGATAAAACAAAACTCTGGAACTTTATTTAAATATAACGTAAGTACAGTTTATGTACAAATTACAAATCAATGAGCATGAAACATATTACAAAGGCTTTTCAAACAGAGCTCTTAGAAACGTGACTGTCTACAAGGACATTATTTTATCGACTGGCGTTACTTTCTTACTCCCCGCCAATTCTCTGGCGCTAACTCTTTTCAAAAAATGTCTTTGTTTAATTTCAAATCAACCAATAGATTTCAGACATACTAATCACGTCCCTTGGGTAAATCCTGACGTGTTGTCAAGTGTCTAAATTTGAGGGGTAAATCCCGAGGCTCATGTCGAGGGCTTATATTTTCTTTTAAAAGTGAAATGTACAAACAATTCTATAATGTAATCTGTGACAAGTAGCAAAAGTGATTAAAACGGAGCCAAAAGCTCTCTAGGCTTGTGATCAACATATTTCTTTTAAAGACATTGAGAGATCGGCCATTCACAAGCCCCCACCTCCCTCACCATTGTCTGTAGATCAATCATCAATTAGAGCAGCGGTTCTCAACCTTTTTAGTGCTGCAACTCCGTAATACGATTCCCCACTAGGCAGCGACCCCCAACCGTAATATTTTTTTTTATAATAGGTATAGGTAAATGGAAATTTGCTAATGTTATAATATCGTCATCGTAATGGAAATATCTAATTTTTTTGTCATGCATTTTTATTGTTTGAATTTGAAAATGGCAAAAGCTTATGAAATTGTAATTAGTGTAAAATAAATGTGTTTATAATTAAATTTCTAACAAAAAAATATCTTTATAAGTTGGCTTGATTAACTTTCCTTTTACGTATTCACCATATTCATGAGCACAGACTTGTCTAACTATTCGAAAGTATAGCGAAACATGTGGGATGATATTAAATAGATCAACTACATGGCTACACATTTGTAAATAAGCCAACGTTAGTGCGAAGGTTGGATTCTTGTGGGAGTCTTTGAAAGAGCACAATGAATGTCATCTTCAGCATCAAGTCAACTTCTTTATTTAGACTTGATAACTAACAGGCTGGGAAACCTTGCTCCGCAAAGATATAAGCCTACTGTTAGAAATGGACGAAGAAGGCGCAACACAATCTCAAAATGGAATATGGTTGCAAACACTTGGTCTAGAATTGTGTCACTGACAAACATTTTGAGCTGCATTGCTTTTGATGAGCTCATTAAACTCTTTCTGTCTCCGGAACATCTTCAACTTTGACTTTTAGAAAGTGTTAACAGGATGTCATACACATTTGGAAGGTTGCACGCTTGTACAAATGTTAAATGACCATTGTAGTCGGTCTGTCAGATTCATTGCCCTTTTTCCTCATAGAAAGCAGATAAAGTTGGCAAGATATGTTTTAATTTCAGCCAGTTTTATTTGCCAAAGTTGAAATTTCAATTGGACGAACGGATATTTTCGAACAAAATCGAGGCACAATGTATTTGATACTTACAATGAAACATTTAATTATTCAAGGTGGCTATTATCTGTGTTTTTGCTTTCTGGTTAAAAAAAATACTTCTCGGATGATTAAAAAAAAAAATTAGAACTTTGCCTCTCGACACCTACGTAACATCAGTGTGAACTAGCAGAACACGTTGAACGCATTAAACTCAGTACAAAGTTGTAACTATCCATGGAAAAAACATGTCTACCTTTAAACAATGATGTTACACTCACTAACTTTATTTTTTTTAATCCTCTGGTAAAATATCTCTTCTTCAATATGTCACCCTCACTTTTTTTATTTCATTAAATAAATGTTCAGCATTATTTCATAATTCGTATGAGACAAAACTATATAAGTAATGTCCCTTTGTTTTGTTTTCACAAATGAAAATCATCAATGTATACCAACTATGGTACAAATATGCTTGTTAGAAACACAAAAAAAAAGTTGATGATAAATGCATTAGAAACACGAATTTACGATGGACATAGGCGACCCCTGACAAATGGTCATTCTACCCCCGAAGGAATCACGACACACAGGTTGAGAACCCCTGAATTAGAGGATCCATTAATCCTATTAATTAAACCCCGCCCAAAATAATCAGTTCGTGGAATACTTATAAACAGCTACAAATAATGCAAATAATAACGTCAGCAGGCCACGCTTTCCTCCTTAAGAAGTCTATTTAGTATGGAGGGGCTTAAATTTTATTTAGTATGGAGGGGGGGTAAAGTCTATTGAGGGAGTTGAAGTCTATTTATTATAGAGGGAGTGTAAGTTCATTTACTATGGAAGTAGGATTGTTGTTGTTTATATTTTGTACATCTGCTTCTCATCCTCAGAATATGGAAATCATCTTTTTCTTTTACCTGCATAGCTTAGCAAACAGATGGTGTTGAAAGTTCTGCAATAATTATTATTATTATAATTTTTAAAATCTTTATTACAGGAAATCGGTTTTACAATTGTGCATTACAAAAAAAAAACAATACACGATTATACAATAGCACACAAGATATACGTTCATACCCCAGTTTCTCTTCAACATTACATGCGAAATATACAACAGAGAGTTACATTTTGTTCAACAATTCCCTTGCCAAAGGAACAAAAGAGTTTTTGTGTTTATTTGTGTTTGTGATGGGTGTTTGAAATCTTCGTGTGATAGTAAAATGTTCAAATCATGAAGAAGAAACGATTCTGAACAATTGAAATGAATCGAAACAAGCAATTAGAAAATGATGACCCTTGTAAGTTTGTTTCAAAGGGAAAGAGTTCACGTCCAACTCTTTATTTTCAGGTGTGCTACTTCCGGCAGAATACAAACGTGACCTTTTCTTTTGACACTAAGGAGCAGGTTCCTTTTATGAACCACTCTCAGTTCTGGCTTGGTTATGAGAATCGTCTTAGTCTCGAGCTAAAGGTAGTAGTACCTTAGGTGTTGTCACGTGACGTACACGTCAAGGTCGTGTGTTTTAAAAAATAAAACATGTTTTGTTTGTCGCTGGTGTATTTCTAGAACATGGAGTCAGTGGCGTGGCTGTAAATTGTTTACAAATTAGTTTAAAATCTAGACGACATGATGAAGTTGTCATAAGTGCCAAAAATAGCTTTGATAGTTCCAGCAAGAGAAAGAGACTGTAGAGATTGTAGAGACTATATAAAGAGATGTATTCACTGTTAAGGACTCTGTGACTATTGTAAATGTTTTAAATATTGAATTGTATTGTTTATTTATAAAGTGTGTTTTATATTATAGTGATTTCAAGTTCTGTTGGAGTTCCTACTTTGTATGTTTGTATATTCGTCATGACTATGTTGTTTGAGTGATCATAATGTAACAAAGACACCAGAATCCCTTAAAAATATAAAAATAAATACAATCGCATCGTTACAGATGCAAATTAAAACCTAGCTATTAGATATCTTCATTTCCTACTTTTGTTGAAGTACGTTTTGTTTGTATTTTATCCAAGAAACATTCCCGCGAATCGTGCTGTGCTGTAGTAGCCAGAGCTTAACGATAAGGCTCGTCCTTGTCTGACTTTTTGGTCACAATGTTTGAGCCGAACCACTAAGACTGTTACACTGGTTCAGAATTACAGCGATTGACTTCTCTGTCCCCACGTGAGCACCAGGCCAGCTATTGGCCGATTTGAACGATTGCTCGCCTGGCAGGGGCCCAGCAATGTACACATAGCATATCAATATCAGCCATGGACTTCAAGGAGTAACATATTGAATGTATCATACGACTGACGTAACTTTAATTAACTCACTGGCGCCTGAATCGTTTGAGTTGCTTCTTAAAGTTTCTATGCATGTTGTATAATAAATGTTGATATAATGTTCTATTTATAATAATAGTTGTTAGTTTAAAAGAAAGTTTAGAAGAGAGGCCTCGAAGCATCCATTGAATCAGGCCCCGCATGTCGTAAGGCCGGCCCTAATGAGTGATATGCACATTTGTAGATCTAGTCGAATGATACTCAAGTACCCAATATTTTGAACGTATTGAACAGAGGAGGCGCCTCAGCAGAGCAAGGGCCACACATTTTTTGCATGATGGGCTGACGATGACAAAAGTATAAAAGATTATCTTTATCGTGAGGTCCCGGGATCGAATCCTGGCGAAGACTGGGAATTTTTATTTCGGAATCTTTGGTTGCCGCCTGTGAGTCCACCCAGCTCTAACGGATACCTGACATTAGTCGGGAAAAAGTAAAGGCGGTTGGTCGTTGTGCTGGCCACCTGACACCCTCGTTAGCCGCGGGCCTCAGAAAAGATTACCTTTACAGCATCTGCCTTATAGATCCAGGGTCTTAAAGGGGAACTTTACTTTTATTACTATTATCATTGTTAGTATCATATTATTACTGGATATATCATTATAGCTTTCGTAGAACTCGTCTTTAGTTACATGATCAGTGCCTTCTGGTTCACTGTCTTTGGGGACATGTATGGGATCCGGGTATCACGGAGAAGGTTCTCGTCTGCTTTAGGGGTTCTCAGTAAAGACAACTCTGCTCGAGTCACATTTTAAAGTTTCAAAAATCCTGGCAAACGTCAAAGTTTGAGTTCCTTTGTTAGGTAGCTAAGCCCGTTTAGGCCGCTCAATTTCTTTACCGAAATCCATTCTTGTACTTTGGGGACACAGTATAACAACATCAAATTATTACGAGATTCTATTAACATTTGAATACCATATTATATTTTGTCTTTCTTGGTCAGGTTTCTCTGATGATTCAATCTAAACTGGCTGGAGTGGCTGTATTCTATGTCAACGACGACGATGTCAGTGGCTATTTCTGCAAGGAAGGAGTGTTTCCCTTCATGCGTTACGTATACATGGCCTGCCTCAATATGAATTATTATGCGACAGGCTAACGTAACTTGTATTCAGCCTGATGAACTTGTGTAGTCCAATAAAATGTCAAGTGTCTCTGTTAAGTCATTGATTTTTGCGTTCAAATGTAGTCCATTGATGAAGTAGTGCTAAAGTGCTTTAAAAAAGAAAACGTTTTAAGTCAGCACTAAATGAATGCTGCATGGGAATCTAAAATAAAAGCGTTGACTCATTGGTATTTCCTTGATATCATTTCATAACTAGGTCACGATCAACATATGCCTTAAATCCCAGAGGTTTTGTTCAGTCTCTCTCTCTCTCTCTCTCTCTCTCTCTCTCTCTCTCTCTCTCTCTCTGCATGTCTGTGTTTGTGTGTGTCTTTGTGTGGATTATATAAATATAACAAAATACGTTCAATGAGCCTAAGTCATGGACAGTTTATGACCATCCAACAATACAACCAGCATATCTGGATCTTGCTTCTGGCCCCGGGATGACTAATGTTTCAGTACTGTTCGTTATTTTTTTTAAAGAGTCAGATAATGACTAATCATGTTATCGCACGTTATATGTGTGTGAGGTTGTCATATCCGGAAGTGGTAATGGATATAAGCATTCCACTACCTATACAATGTTTCCTAATGGCATGCATCTCAAATAGCCTCTGACAACCAGTCCAACTCCTGGCCTTCACGTGTAGTTCAGATATTGAGTCCGGCAGAGCTGTTTTCACAAATATTAGGAGTGGCGAAGGCGAGTAACTGGCGTCTAAACCAGTAAGCTTTGGGCAGGAGGGGCTCATTAGCCATGGCTGGCTACCCACCTAGGAGAAGGAAAACTCTGAATTCAAACCTCTGCTGCCTTGCAGCTTCAAGAGTCAACCCAGAGAAAAAATCAGGACCAGGCGAGTCTGCACTACTCAGTGCTAAACCCTGGCAGTTTACGTCCTGCCCTGCTATTTAGTGACGGGTGGATACAGAGAAGAGTACTTGTTCTCCTCCCCCTCCTCTTTTTTTTTTCGCCGCAAAAGTTGTTGGGGTAACTCTAGTCCAACTTGCAGAAATAAAAGAGTTATCTTTCCATGAATTTTGGTGGTGTCAGGCAAGATTGAGCCATGAAGAGAATAATATATATAGATATTTTTTTAAATAACAATGCTTATCTAAAGGAAGAAAAACCACAAAAATCCCTTCCATATCTCTACATACCGTAGGGTTTAACTCATTTTTCTTATTACATGTAACACAAATACTCTGGGGCCTGGGCCTGAAAAGATAAGTCCATTGAGTGTATGGATCTCTGGGGCCAGCCTGAAAGATAAGTCCATTGAGTGTAGGGATCTCTGGGGCCAGCCTGAAAGATAAGTCCATTGAGTGTAGGGATCTCTGGGGCCCAGCCTGAAAAGATAAGTCCATTGAGTGTAGAATCTCTGGGGCCAGCCTGAAAAGATATGTCCATGGAGTGTAGGGATCTCTGGGGCCAGCCTGAAAGATAAGTCCATTGAGTGTAGGGATCTCTGGGGCCCAGCCTGAAAAGATAAGTCCATTGAGTGTAGAATCTCTGGGGCCAGCCTGAAAAGATATGTCCATGGAGTGTAGGGATCTCTGGGGCCAGCCTGAAAAGATATGTCCATGAAGTGTAGGGATCTCTGGGGCCAGCCTGAAAAGATATGTCCATGGAGTGTAGGGATCTCTGGGGCCCAGTCTGAAAAGATATGTCCATTGAGTGTAGGGATCTCTGGGGCCAGCCTGAAAAGATATGTCCATGGAGTGTAAAGATCTCTGGGGCCCAGTCTGAAAAGATAAGTCCATGGAGTGTAGGGATCTCTGGGGCCAGCCTGAAAAGATAAGTCCATTGAGTGTAGGGATCTCTGGGGCCCAGCATGAAAAGATAAGTCCATTGAGTGTAGGGATTTCTGGGGCCCAGCCTGAAAAGGCATGTCCATGGAGTGTAGGGATCTCTGGGGCCCAGCCTGAAAAGATAAGTCCATGGAGTGTAGGGATCTCTGGGGCCCAGCCTGAAAAGATAAGTCCATGGAGTGTAGGGATCTCTGGGGCCAGGCTGAAAAGATAAGTCCATGGAGTGTAGGGATCTCTGGGGCCCAGCATGAAAAGATAAGTCCATGGAGTGTAGGGATCTCTGGGGCCCAGCATGAAAAGATAAGTCCATGGAGTGTAGGGATCTCTGGGGCCCAGCATGAAAAGATAAGTCCATGGAGTGTAGGGATCTCTGGGGCATAGCATGAAAAGATAAGTCCATTGAGTGTAGGGATCTCTGGGGCACATATATAGTGATTACTTTCTTAAAGCAAATGAGCATTTTAGCAATGTCGACGTCCTGACGACTAAATGTAGTTTGTGGTAGCTATGAAAGTCTGTTGGAACTGTCATGAACTTCCTAATGCTGTTTGTGAGCCTCTAAATTTGAATGTAAAGAGATAAACTAATTTCTGGGTCACAGTATGCGTTTTTTTTTATGAAAACAGTTGATAGCCATTTCTTCCCTACTATGTTATGGACCACAGAACAGTGAACTGCACTCTGGTGTACTTGTATACTCGGTGTACTTACGTTCTTCTTAATGTCATCGAGACGTGATGGCTGAGTTGTTAGAGCATTCGGCTTCCAAACGATTACCCCAAGATCAGGAACAGACTTAAAAGTATTGTTTTGAGCTTGGTGACTTTTCCAACTTAACAGAGAAATGTATCGGGAGATTTAATGCTGTAGGTCAGTGTACAGGCGTCACAACATCCTCGTAGCGGTTGTACCTTTAAAAGCATGTCAAGTTACAAGCATTACACAAGTGCCATAGAGGTCAGTAACAGAAGATTTATTTATATTTAAAGGTTCAGACGAGACTTATCAGTTCTCTGCTGGTCTAAGTGAGAGAACGTGGACGAAAAAAGTTTGACAAAATGACCTCTCACCAGGAACAAATCAAATTTCAGCTAAATAGTCCTACAAACACACACTTTAAAGATAAGCATAAATAAGTGTGTGTGTGTATGTATGTTTTAAAGTAATAAATAAAGAAGCAAGATCTAAGTAGAAGGCTATTTATGGATGTCAATGAAGAAAATATAAAACAATATTTCTGAAAGAAAAAAGTCAAGTTTGTGTGTGCGTTTAATGAAAACTTCCAATGTTATTGATATATTTAGCCTCGTGGATGGCCCTGGTCCTCGCAGAGTCTGATCCTACCAAGGTTTGCCTCCCTGATCAAATACAAGCATACATGTATACCGTAGAAACAGATGTAAGTACTAGATATCTGTTGTTTGTTTACTTCGTACAAGTCATTAAGTGATATAGAGATAGCGCGCAGTTTTTAAAACGTACTTTTAAATCTAGCATTTCTAGAAAGTAGTTTGAAATACATTATTGACTCTTTTTGTTTCTCATGAACTTGTTACCTTGTTGTAGATAAAACATTTCTAACTTCTTACTTCCCCAAATATTTATTTACATCCTTGTCTGAAATATTGTCTTGCACCAATAAGGAAAAAGTAAATAAGAATAAATTGAATAAGAACAAAATTAAAATATATAAAAATATTTTTCTTTAAAAAAAAAACTTCTCCTCCTGTATACCAACCTTGTAAGAGCGATTATTTTGCTCTAAATATCTCATGAATAATTCCAATTAAAAAAAAAATGAAAAATAAAAAAGCCTACTCAGAGTTGATAAAGTTGTAATGCTAGGTCTATAGATCCGGAAGATGGTGCGCAAGAAGTTCCTGAAGGTCTAATTATTTCTGAAAATATTTCATGACTAAAGCCTACAAGGGGGACAACGAGCTGATGCATGTCTATTCTAGATAAAGAATGTCTGGACTTGTAGCCAAATTTAAATTCTTTTTATTATTGAAAAATTAGAACTGTCAAACGAAATTTGTTCCCCAGTGTGGCCGTTTTCTAGAATCGTGTCCTCCCATCCAGGTTGTGCTGGCCACCTTTATTTTGTTGACCTGACGACTAGTTTGCAAGATGATATTAGAAATAGTAAACATGAAATAAGAATATAACAGATACCAAGCTTCAGAATGTTTAGTGACTAGTCCATTGTGCGGAGTGTATTGTAACGTTGACTAGTATTCCAACTAGTGCTGACATATTTCTATTGACTTGGAACTAAAATATTTCGGCAATATGAACATGAAAACACAATCGTAGTGTTGTTGTTTTTTCAGGTAAACTTTCTTCAAAGTAAACATTTTTCTTACAAAAGAACATTCTGACAGAATGTATTGTGTTTTAAATTAAACCCTATCTGGAGAGTGAAACTGCGAGCCATTGAAGGTTTGAATTTCTTTGAAACATTTGATGTCAAGAGGAACTATTCCCACACGGTAAAAGATGTCTTACACTGCCCTATAAAATAAGTAACGTTCCTCTTTCATACCTCGAGATCTGTAGGCCTAGATCCAAAGATCCCGAAATTTAAAATCCCAGTCTTCACCAGGATTCGAACCCAGGGACCTTCGGTTCTGAAGCGAAGCTCTGTACCACTTAGCTACAGCGACTCCACCCTGCACTACAACTTTATTAAAAACTTAATATCCCAAAAATATTTGAATTATTGACTGGAAAAAATGGATTCTCAGAACGTTATTCAAGTAGACATTTCAGTGATAGAAACTTGGGAAATATTTCTGGTTCATTTTCTACTTATTTCGTACAGAAAGTCTTTTTTATCAGCATGACCTCTATCAGGAGGACCATCAGTTTTAAACAGAATAAATAAAAAAAATTTGTTCTCATGTGTTTTTAACAGGCAACATCTTTGGCAGTCATGGACTTCACCAAAAAGATAATCGCCAGCTTTACAGGGAACGCCAGTATTGTTGAAGATTTAGCTAATGTAAGTTAATTAAGGAATTTTTTTTTTCTTATTCTTTACAAAGTGATTGTGCTAAATCAGTCGTTCTAAAACTGTGGCCCACAGACCACTAGGGGTCCGCCAGACGACCTTAAGGGGTTCACAGAAAGATGAAAATTGTATACAAGTAATGAGTCTCATCACAAATAAAAGAAACCGACTAGAAATGTTCTCTCCTTGAGATCTGCGGTTTCAACTTACAAACATTGAGCCGGACATAAATACACTCATACAATCTCATCAGCCTCACCAAAGACATCACTATTTTATAATCTTATTTTCAACAAAAGTTATCATTTCAATGAACACTCCTTCAACAAAATGTTATCATTTCAATGAACACACCTTCAACAAAATGTTATTATTTCAATGAACACTCCTTCAACAAAAGTGATCATTTCAATGAACACACCTTCAACAAAAGTTATCATTTCAATGAACACACCTTCAACAAAAGTTATCATTTCAATGAACACTCCTTCAACAAAAGTGATCATTTCAATGAACACTCCTTCAACAAAATGTTATCATTTCAATGAACACACCTTCAACAAAAGTTATCATTTCAATGAACACTCCTTCAACAAAAGTGATCATTTCAATGAACACACCTTCAACAAAAGTTATCATTTCAATGAACACTCCTTCAACAAAAGTTATCATTTCAATGAACACTCCTTCAACAAAATGTTATTTCAATGAACACACCTTCAACAAAAATGATCATTTCAATGAACACACCTTCAACAAAAGTTATCATTTCAATGAACACTCCTTCAACAAAAGTTATCATTTCAATGAACACTCCTTCAACAAAAGTTATCATTTCAATGAACACTCCTTCAACAAAATGTTATTTCAATGAACACACCTTCAACAAAAATGATCATTTCAATGAACACACCTTCAACAAAAGTTATCATTTCAATGAACACTCCTTCAACAAAAGTTATCATTTCAATGAACACTCCTTCAACAAAATGTTATTTCAATGAACACACCTTCAACAAAAATGATCATTTCAATGAACACACCTTCAACAAAAGTTATCATTTCAATGAACACTCCTTCAACAAAAGTTATCATTTCAATGAACACTCCTTCAACAAAAGTTATCATTTCAATGAACACTCCTTCAACAAAAGTTATCATTTCAATGAACACTCCTTCAACAAAAGTTATCATTTCAATGAACACTCCTTCAACAAAAGTTATCATTTCAATGAACACTCCTTCAACAAAAGTTATCATTTCAATGAACACACCTTCAACAAAATGTTATCATTTCAATGAACACTCCTTCAACAAAAGTGATCATTTCAATGAACACTCCTTCAACAAAAGTTATCATTTCAATGAACACACCTTCAACAAAAGTTATCATTTCAATGAACACTCCTTCAACAAAAGTTATCATTTCAATGAACACTCCTTCAACAAAAGTTATCATTTCAATGAACACTCCTTCAACAAAATGTTATTTCAATGAACACACCTTCAACAAAAATGATCATTTCAATGAACACACCTTCAACAAAAGTTATCATTTCAATGAACACTCCTTCAACAAAAGTTATCATTTCAATGAACACTCCTTCAACAAAAGTTATCATTTCAATGAACACTCCTTCAACAAAAGTTATCATTTCAATGAACACTCCTTCAACAAAAGTTATCATTTCAATGAACACTCCTTCAACAAAAGTTATCATTTCAATGAACACTCCTTCAACAAAAGTGATCATTTCAATGAACACACCTTCAACAAAATGTTATCATTTCAATGAACACACCTTCAACAAAATGTTATCATTTCAATGAACACACCTTCAACAAAAGTTATCATTTCAATGAACACACCTTCAACAAAATGTTATCATTTCAATGAACACACCTTCAACAAAATGTTATCATTTCAATGAACACTCCTTCAACAAAATGTTTTTTTACAATTGTAATTTGTGTGCAATGCATGTAGACTTTTTACTTAGGGGTCTGTGGGCAAGTTTTGACTTTATAAAAGGGTTCCTTGGTCAAAAAAGTTTGAGGACTAAATACTAAATAACCAATCCACCTTGGGGTAAAGGTTGGTTAAAGTGAAGAATTCTTTCTCGTACCAACTTTGTCCCCACCCAATGCCCTATGATCCGATACAATTCGTTTTTAGAGAGTACGCTATGTGTATATAAGTTTTTTAAACCACTAAATGAACTGCTTAAAAATTAGAGATAGGAACTTTGTAGTTTGTATTATTTGAATAGTAATAACAATAATAATATTCATTCAAGTAGTAATGTATCTTTATCCTTAAGACTTTACACATGATAAAACATTACAAAGAGAGTCAAAGATGTGTACATTCGTATCAGTTTCATTCAAACATTACAAAGAGAGTCAAAGATGTGTACATTCGTATCAGTTTCATTCAAACATTACAAAGAGAGTCAAAGAAGTGTACATTCGTATCAGTTTCATTCAAACATTACAAAGAGAGTCAAAGAAGTGTACATTCGTATCAGTTTCATTCAAACATTACAAAGAGAGTCAAAGAAGTGTACATTCGTATCAGTTTTATTCAAACATTACAAAGAGAGTCAAAGAAGTGTACATTCGTATCAGTTTCATTCAAACATTACAAAGAGAGTCAAAGAAGTGTACATTCGTATCAGTTTCATTCAAACATTACAAAGAGAGTCAAAGAAGTGTACATTCGTATCAGTTTCATTCAAACATTACAAAGAGAGTCAAAGAAGTGTACATTCGTATCAGTTTCATTCAAACATTACAAAGAGAGTCAAAGAAGTGTACATTCGCATCAGTTTCATTCAAACATGATATGTGACATTGACATGCACATCTCACCACAACTTGGGGTGAAGTCAACAGCAAGGTTTATTGGAGTCCCACACAGTTCATGAACGGAAAGATTACATTTTTGATGCATTCGCTGAAATTGATCGGAATGTGTGTCATGCTGTGTGGTCAGGGTGTTGTATAAAGTTGAAGGTGGTCACGTGGTCACCTTGAACAACTGAGAAATGAAATGTTTATTATTAAATGTGTAATATGTAGTTATAATGTATATAATTAAATCTCTCATTTTTAATGCAAGAAAATTGTTTCACTTCAAATGATTAACCGTAACCCTAGTTTTGGTCCATTCTATATGTATATGTTTCGATATGATTTACAAAGTTTATATCAACTCAGTCTGTCTGTCTGTCTGGTAAAAGGTTTGAACATGTTTTCTCTCCCATTTCCCATTTATTATTCGTTAAACCTGACAAGATATGAATCAACAAATAATTGAACTATTAGTTAATTAATTGTTGGTGATTAATTATTTTTTTTAATTTCGAAATAAAAGAAATTAATGTTATTTAATGGGAGATGAGGATATATATATATATGGATTTAGTCCCCTGATTACGTTTTGACACTGTTGTTCTCCCACTTCCCAATCTTGGATCAACTTGAAATTTTGCATAAATATTCATAGACGAAAACAATACACGAATCACGAAAACAATACACGAATTTAGTTTTATATAACATAAAGGGAGATACACCCTGCTTGTTGTTGATATTGTTTAAAGACTATTTGTCGATATGATTAGTGTGATATGATTCGTTCTATGGTTAATATTACTAGATTTGCAAGTGTTGATAGGATTAGATCTATTCGTCTGATATGCTTATATGTATTTTTGATGATATCGTCTAATGTTTTTATGTTGATATCATTTGATGTATGTGTAGTGATATTATTTGGGATGTTTGTATGTTGATTATTTATTGCCTATATTCTACAAAGAAAACTTCCTATATAACTGACGCTACCGGAAGCTGCTTCTCGTCACCTTTACTTGCGAACAGTGTCTTCCCACAATGCCTGCCTGGTAAGTGATTGGTCATCAAAGTCTGGGCTTAACAATAGGCAGACTTCACTTTGACACATTAATTAATGCCTTGACTGTTATTGCGTAATTTTATATCTTTATTTTTTTCTTTGTTGGTAGCCACTGCTGTCAAATTAGGAGATATTTACATAGGTTTGGACACTTCATCTTTACCACTTCAGACTTGGCAATACCCAATTGACAGAGGCGTTTTGAAGGTGGCTTTTAGCAATCAGCCCAACGAGCTAAGACATCCGGTCTTAACAAGATACTCAGATGGTTAGTCACTACAGCTTTAGATTTAGCCCCAACGGACAACGGATTTGGTCCATTGCATCAGTGGATTAAGGATTTTCTGATAGGGAGAGAACAAACTGTAATAATAAATGGCTCTAAATCAACACCAATAACAGTAAACTCAGGTGTACCTCAAGGAACAGTCTTAGGTCCACTACTATTTTTAATTTACATAAATGATTTACCAAATTACATCAGTTCAGGAACAAAAGTTAGATTATTCGCAGACGATTGCATAATATATATAACACGGGCTATTTTGTGACAGTACGCTCCGGTACGGCGTACCGGCACCTTTTTGAATGTGGGAAAAAAAATATTACTTTTCTTGTATTTTTTGCGTATATTATTAATTTATTAGTAGTTTAAAGTTAGGCAATCAATCACTGAGTACCGGCACCTATTTTTTTTTACAAAAAAGCACTGTATAGAACAATGAAAACAACACAAGATACAGAATTTTTACAAAGAGAACTAGATGAATTACAGAAATGGGAACAAATGGGAATCAAATTGGAGCATGTCTTTCCATCCAGAAAAATGTCAGTTGTTGAGAGTAACAAAAAAACTAAAACAAATTAATTCCACTTATCTTATTCATGGCAAACCAATAACACAGACTAAAAACGCAAAATACCTAGGTGTTATAATAAATGAAAAACTGTCAAAGAATCCCCATATTGATGAAACTATCAAAAAATCAAACAAAGCATTAGGGTTTATTAAAAGAAATTTCTATAAATCAAATAAGAACAAAAAATTAAAATGTTATTGAACCTTGGTTAGGCCAATAATGGAATATGCATCCTCTGTTTGGGACCCCTCAACTCAAGAAAACATTAAGAAACTGGAACATACACAAAATAGAGCAGTGAGATTCATAACAAACGAATATTCACATTTGACTAGAGTAACACCTTTTGTAAAATCACTAAATTTAGAAAGCCTTCAGGAGAGAAGACTTAAAAGTAAAGTAGAAATTATACATAAAACACTGAACCATAATCTTCAAATACAAAAACAAAATCTAATAAAATACTCTGAAAGACACAAACATAGAGGCACATTCCTCGTCCCATATGCTGGGACAAATTTGTACAAATGCTCCTTCCCTAGTGCTATTAGAGCATGGAATGGGTTGCCTGAGCTAGCCAGGAAAACCAGTAGGTCATTGGTTAATATGCATGACTAAATGCATGACGCGTAGGACGTAATCATCTTCTTTTTTGAAGTAACGTCTGTATTATATAATGTAAGATTTGTCTGCGTTATGTGTGACAAAATATGCAGGTCGAAACTGGGTTTGCGTGGTCATGCAAAATACTGCGCGCATCCTCACTCATTGGAACCAAAGAAAAAGCCTTATTATACAGCTTTCATTTTAGTGACATCCTTAAATAATCCTTTCAATAGATGGCCAGGACAATTACCATGAAGTCTTGTATTACCATAGTCCTATTTCATACGTAACATATCTGTAATATGTCAGCCTGTAAGTTGTTTTTTAAATAATGTGATTTTATAAATAGATAGATAGATAGATAGATAGATAGATAGATAGATAGATAGATAGATAGATAGATAGATAGATAGATAGATAGATAGATAGATAAGATAGATAGATAATTTAGAACAAAAGAAAATACAGTTATAGAAAGAATACACTGAACTAATATTGTATCACAATGTATCACATTGTTTATGTATTCCAGGTCACAGTATCACAGTGTCGACCTTCTTTTTTAACGTGACTACCACTATCACCAAACCTGAACTGTTAAACATCCCTGACCTTTGTCCACCAAAGGTCATTGTCTGAAATATATCTTTTTAGTTTCTTTGTATTATAAAGATTTATAGTTGATATAGATTTTTTTTCGTTTTTTAACGTGGATTCTAGATCTATGTGAACCACTTGTCATGGATTGTGTGTCCGAGTTACTGATGTAACCATGAGAAAAAGTGGGCGGATGGTTTGGTTGTGTAGGCTGAATAGATTCTGATGAAAGCACGAGGTGATCTGTCGTAGTTCAAGTTAATAAAGTGAAAGTTGACGCGGCGAGAGACATGCGAGAGACGTGTGGACGTATATTTTGTTTTAGTGAATTATAACTTGTTTAGTTGGTTTTTTTTTAATTATTTTGTTTCTGCGTACATCTAGGTTCAAATTGTATCTGTGTCTATGTGTCTGTGTTTAGTTTTGTTTTAAAAGAAGCTTGTCCAAATGTTAATTTCAAGTTCTACATTACAAATATAATACGCCTACTTCGTTTGAGTTGTCCTATCTATATTGAGCTACAAACCAGCTAGCTACTTGGCATGAACACACACACACTCACTACACAATCACATTTGTTTGTGCCATTCATTTTGAAAATATTTATGTCTGAAGAAAAGTAAAGATCGAAAAACGTTTTTAAATTTTGAAAACGTTTATAAATTAAGGATGTTCTCTTTATCTCACATAGTCTCTCTCTTTATCTTATAGTCTCTCTCTTTATCTCATGGTCTCTCTCTCTCTCTTTATCTCGTAGTCTCTCTCTCTCTTTATCTCATTGTCTCTCTCTTTATCTCGTAGTCTCTCTCTCTCTTTATCTCATTGTCTCTCTCTTTATCTCTTAGTCTCTCTCTTTCTTTATCTCATAGTCTCTCTCTTTATTTCATTGTCTCTTTCTTTATCGCATTGTCTTTCTCTCTTTATCTCATTGTCTCTCTCTTTATCTCATTGTCTCTCTCTTTATCTCATTGTCTCTCTCTTTATCTCATTGTCTCTCTCTTTATCTCATTGTCTCTCTCTCACTTTATCTCATAGTCTCTCTCTCTTTATCGCATTGTCTCTCTCTCTTTATCTCATAGTCTCTCTCTTTATCTCATAGTCTCTCTCTTTATCTCATTGTCTCTCTCTTTATCTCATAGTCTCTCTCTCTTTATCTCATTGTCTCTCTCTCTCTTTATCTCATTGTCTCTCTCATACTATGTGTGTGTGTATTGGCATTGTGTATGTATACCTGTGTGATTGCTCTTCAGAAATCTTGTTACTAAACAATGAATTGGAAATCTTTAAAAAAAAAAGAGGGAAACGACGAGCTTTAAAGTCTGAATTCAAATGAAATACTTTTAAAATCTAAATCTGATCTTGATGTCTTTTGTCATGGGCGAAGTCGCTAGATTTTGATCTATGGAGAGCAGTTGCTCTTAAAGTGTCGCAATAGACTTAATGTGACGTTAGAAAGTTAACAAGAAAATATAAAAAATACTTTTTATACGAAATATATTAAGCGGAGTTGTATCAATTGGATCAGTCATGTAGTTAAGTTTGTAATAGATCTAGACTTACAATAGTAAATCTGTGCAATTAGATATATTTTTACCAATTGATTTTGTTTAGCGCAATGTCATGCTTGTAGTTTCTCAATATGCTATGATCGTATGACTTGTTTGGGTCGTCTTCTGGCGGTCGTAGGACTGGCACTCAGAAGGATGAGTCATCTTGCTCTGTCTTAGGACGTCGGCTCGGGGTAGTCTCTATGCTGTAGGCAAACTGGCTCTAGGGTGAGGCCGCTGCCTGTTTGTCAGTAGAGATGGTTGGTGCTGCAGACTAAGTTGTACTGGGACGATCTCTCAGCTGTGATCTCTAGCTCGTAGAGAGCCGTGCTAACTCAACACCAGTTTATCTTCTGCTGCGAAGGTTGCACTAATCTGTCGGCATTAGGCAATAGCTATTGAGCAGTGGACAGTTTGGGCCGGGTACTGGGTAGATGATACTGGGCAGTATAGGGCACTGTGGACACTGGGCAATATGTTAGGGCCAAGGACAGTAGGCAATGCCTTCTTGCTAACAGGTATGTAATTGGGGGGGGGGGGGTATCTGGTGTGGTTTGCTCCGGTTACAGCTTTCTATGGAGATCTGGTAGTTATAGCAATCGTGTGTAGCAACCAGGGGTAGCAATCAGGGGTAGCAACCAGGCTGGGGATAAGACAGACAATTAGGAACCTCCTAAAAGCATTGAGCAGGGATTCCCATATGCCTTGCAATCAATCAGATGTAGGCATTGGTATCAATCCCAATAGGCATTTCAGATAATTAGGTATAAAATCTTAAAGCATGCATATAACTCAATAACAAACAAAATTCAAGTAAGATAACCACAATAAACGTGTTATCATACAATGTAGGATGATACTTGTCAAGATTCATCCATTAACTTTGATTACGACGATAAGTAATCAGTTACAGTAAAATGAGGAATGAGCATATTATATACTAAAGGATAAGATGAAAATAAAATATTAGGGATATGGGTACAGTAATAAGGGTTTGATATAGTTAATCAAAATTACATTCATCCAAGGAACTATAAGTTCACAAGGGTGGGAGACATAATAACATGTATGAGGGATATACAACAGAAATGTGAAATAACAAATTTCACATGGGCTCTGTAAGTTTAGAGCACTGCGATCTAAGTTCTTAGACAGTACTTAGATTCACTAAAGGGTATTGTTTACATCAATCACTAAAATACAGGAATGGATGAAACATAACAAATTAAATGTAATAACTATAGTTTCAAATGTAGACAACCATAGCGGCATTAGTAATACTATATGAAGATATAGTATCGACATAAAATAGTACAAGATACATACATAATAAAGTCATAATGTAATGACGGGGAACGTAGTTGTGTACTAATGTGTACTCACACATTCCTATAAGATAAAATGAGTATAGTAAAATGTTTACACTTACCCGTTTGTCCCTAATGAAACCTCACAACTAAACTTCCTAACAGAGGAGACTGTATGAATCCTAGCGGGCCTATCTTGGAATGCTTTGGTCTCTCTCTATATATATAGTTGGGACTTTTCATTTAACGGGTGGGGAAGATATCTAGCTGATTTTCTCACATGTATCGATGTACCGGAGATGTCAGGCGTCAGATCAGATTTATGGTCAATATTCGTTGCCTGCCGTGAGAGTAAAGTCTTAAGCGAATATGTATCTGTCCAGCCCGAGTGCAATGCTATTCTTAGAGCGATGTGTATCCTGCGGGGGGGGGGGGGATAGGTGTGAAAAGTTATTAGGCCGCAGCGTGAAGGGACTATTGTGTGCGGTCACCTGCACAGCGGTCAAAATTAAAAGTTAGCCCTAGAGAGGCTAGTTAATGTTTTACGTGGAGATTCGTCCCGTGAGAAACGTGCGAGGGGGGATAAATCCTACAAGAAATTAGCTGTGGGTGGACAGGAAAATAATTGTTTTAAGTTAAAAATAAAGTTTCTCACGGTTTATCTTTAAACATTTAAAAAGCGATCACAGATACACCCTTCTCCTCCTCCCACCGCCCCTCCCCTCCCCCCGTTTCATTTTTCCAACTGGTCCAGACAAGTGATATCATCAAAGCATGACAAAGCGCTAAACAACAGCGATGGTAAAAAATATTGCTAATCGCATAGATTCATTGTTGTTTATCTACATCATTTAAAATTTAATTACAGGACTGATCCTAAGTTCCAAACTAATTTTATACAATTAAACTTAATAGAAGCTTCGTTTTTTTTAAGTACTATTTATTTTTTCTTGTTATTGCGCTTACATGCGCTTGTGAACTGACCTGACATAGTTCTGTTGGGTTTTCCTTTTATATAAAGACCTGGCAGATAAATGTCATGAGAACCAATTGTCTGCTCGCTAAATTTAGACTGAAGATAAGAGCTTGTGAAGATTGTGGAGCTCAGTTCCAAGGTCAGTCAATATCAATAAAAACGCAGATCTATTCTGACCAATACAAATTTAACTATTAACATTTACAAATATTCCGTAGGACCTGTCCAGTCTTCAATATGATCGTAACACTTCTTTTTGTCGTGCTGTTACCTCTAGCCTTAGCAGCAGAAGATCCCACCACGGTTTGCTCCCCTGATCAAGTGTCGTTCTATGGTTACAACATTCAGACAGATGTGAGTAGTTGTACTTCTATCTCTGCGGGTTTCGTTTTTATTGTAGGATTATCTCCACACGTCATTGGACGTTATGTATAATTTTGTCAGCATGCGTGATTGGGAAGCATTCCGAACGAACAAGCTTTTTACAAAGCTCCTTTTGTCTGGGTGGAATCTTGTTCACGTTATTTCTCACATTCCCACTTTCGGATCAGTTTGAAACTTTGTACAATTATTTATAGTCGACGGCAACAAAGGAAACAATAGAAAGAATATGTAATTAGTTCATAACTAATAAGTTGGAATTAATTAATTTTTATATGTAGAAATATAATAAGCTGAGGGGACATGTCCCTTATGTTAAGAATCAGGTTGTTCGCTAAAAATTTTAAACTGTACACTTTTATCTTATATAATACAGACGTTACTTCAAAAAAGAAGATGATTACGGCCTACGCGTCATGCATTTAGTCATGCATATTAACCAATGACTTAAATTCTGCCAAGTCACTGGTTTTCCTGGCTAGCTCAGGCAACCCATTCCATGCTCTAATAGCACTAGGGAAGAAGGAGTATTTGTACAAATTTGTCCTAGCATATGGGACGAGGAATGTGCCTTTATCTTTGTGTCTTTCAGAGTATTTTATTAAATTTTGTTTTTGTATTTGAAGATTATGGTTCAGTGTTTTATGTATGATTTCTACTTTACTTTTGAGCCTTCTGTCCTGAAGGCTTTCTAAATTTAGTAATTTTACTAAAGGTGTTACTCTAGTCAAATGTGAATATTCGTTTGTTATGAATCTCACTGCTCTATTTTGTGTCTGTTCCAGTTTCTTAATGTTTTCTTGAGTTGAGGGGTCCCAAAAGGAGGATGCATATTCTATTATTGGCCTAACCAAGGTTAAATAACATTTTAGTTTTATGTTCTTATTTGATTTATAGAAATTTCTTTTAATAAATCCTAATGCTTTGTTTGATTTTTTTGTAGTTTCATCAATATGTGGATTCCATGACAGTTTTTCATTTATTATAACACCTAGGTATTTTGCGTTTTTAGTCTGTGTTACTGGTTTGCCATGAATAAGATAAGTGGAATTAATTTGTTTTAGTTTTTTTGTTACTCTTAACAACTGACATTTTTCTGGGTGGAAAGACATGCTCCAATTTGATTCCCATTTCTGTAATTCATCTAATTCTTTTTGTAAAATATCTGTGTCTTGTGTTGTTTTTATTGTTCTATATATTATGCAATCGTCTGCAAATAATCTGACTTTTGTTCCTAAACTAATGCAATTTGGTAAATCATTTATGTAAATTAAAAATAGTAGTGGACCCAAGACTGTTCCTTGAGGTACACCTGAGTTTACTGTTATCGGTGTTTATTTAGAGTCATTTATTATTACAGTTTGTTCTCTCCCTATCAGAAAATCTTTAATCCACTGATGCAGTGGACCATTAATGCCGAAATATTTTAATTTTTTAAGCAAACTATGGTGGTGAACTTTGTCAAAAGCCTTAGAAAAATCTAGTAAGATAGCATCTATTTGTTCACTATTATCTAAACCTTTTGAAAAATTATCAATTAATCCTATTAGTTGTGTTTCACATGATCTATATTTCCTAAAGCCATGTTGGTATGATGTGAGGACATTATGTTTGTCTAAGTGGTTTATGATGTTGCTACATATTATGTGTTCTAGGATTTTACATGTGATGCTGGTAAGTGATACTGGTCTGTAGTTTCCTGGGTCAGATTTTTCTCCTTTTTTAAATAGGGGGGTGACATTAGCTTCTTTCCAGTCCTTTGGTACTCTGCCCTGGTTAAGTGAAGCCTGAAAGAGTATTTTGAACACTGGGGCTAGCTCATTGCTTAGTCCATTGAGTAATCTAGCTGGAATACCATCAGGTCCAGACGCTTTATTTGGTTTGGTGTTGGCTAATAGTTTTTGAATTCCATTTTCTTGTACTACTATATCTTCTATGTTGTCTACTTGGTTCAAATTCAGTAATATGTCTTTGTCTCCTGGGGCTGAGAATGCTTTTTAGACTAGAAAATCTGCTATTTGTGCAAGCACTTGATCAGCTCAGTGACTAACGAGTCAGCCTTCCATCGTGGAGGCTCTAGACCTCGAATTCAGACTCAAGCAACCATTTTTGTAAAATAGCTTTCGAAAAAAGCAGCAGGAAACCTTCCTTTCACTGATCAACATGAAAGTTGACTGGACCATAGCGCACTGAGTGATGCCATGAGCAAGAAAGATGCGCCAAACAAAAACAGTTAATAAAATATTTTCAATCACACATATTTATTATTGTTAAATGTATTAAAAATTTATGACATGGTTGATTCAATATAATGGATAAAATCTCACTAAAAAATAAGCTATGTTTTTTTTGTAAGTATTTTTTATTTATATTTGACTTGTTTCTTCCATTGACCTTACTGTACGACCTTTTGTTTGCTCAGGTCACATCTTATGTTACTATAGACTACAAGCAGAACCTCATGGGCGTTGTTACAGGCAACTTAACTACAGTCAATGACATTGCCAACGTAAGTCATCATGTATCATTACGTATCATGCCGTATCGTGTATCTCTATGTCAGATCACGTGAACTAATTACGTACTCCTTACTAACGGTAACTTTACATCTAAACCAGATGTTGGCGCTACCTTAGAAAGTCCGTCTCTATGTTGTAAGCCAGTGTTTCCCAAACTGTGTTCCACGAGGCCTGGAATAGGTGTTCCACGAGGCCTGGAATAGGTGTTCCACGAGGCCTGGAATAGGTGTTCCACGAGGCCTGAATAGGTGTTCCACAAGGCCTGAATAGATGTTCAGCGAGGCCTGGAATAGGTGTTCCGCGAGCCTTGGATTAGGTGTTCAGCGAGGCCTGGAATAGGTGTTCCACGAGGCCTGGAATAGGTGTTCCACGAGGCCTGGAATAGGTGTTCCACGAGGCCTGGAATAGGTGTTCCACGAGGCCTGGAATAGGTGTTCCACGAGGCCTGGAATAGGTGTTCCACGAACTACTGGAAATATCAACTAGTAGGTCACCACGTGAATTAATCTTTCTAAAAAAATAAACAAAGTGTTCCGCTAAATACTCAGAATGTGCGAAGTGTTCCGTTAAGGGAAGCAATGTTGTAAGCTTCTTAAATACTAATAATTTATGAAAGCAAAGATGGCGTATAATATGCACGTGGGTATATTCTACGTATTGAAACAATAATAATAATAATAATAAAGCCTGTCTTCGAGCCCGAAGATTAGAGGGGAATTCCGAGGAGTGTAATGTTTCACATGGCTACGAAGTTCTAGATGTGACCTACATACTTTGCCACAATCCATGCAATGCAATGTTGTCTAGCCTGTTCAATTTCTCATTTCCACGTCTGTCCTCGGCAGTGGATTTTCGTTTGGTCTGAAATGTGTATCCCGTCGAATTCGTAACATCCAGCTGTCACATTGGCGCCTACAGCTCTGGTCTTTTAAGCGTTTTTTTTTTAAATTATTGGGGGAAGGGGGAATTCTGTTACGCCGACCACGCCTCAGCTCACAAAAAAAAAAAAAGGAAAACAATTTCCTATGCATATGGTTGTCCCTCACACGGGACATGTGACCAGCGTAAGTAATATAAAATGACATTGGATGAAGAGTCAGTTAAAACTAGAATATATATTAAAAATAGAAGAATAACATTGTATTTTGGGTGAATAGGAATGTAGTTGAAAAATCAAAAGAACAAATCAGTTCTTGTGCCTGGCAAATTTTGTACTAGGCCAAATGAGTGTTTTGTTTGATCTCTATAAGATGAACTCTGTGCTCCATCGAGACAAAGTGTGGAGTGGATCTAAACAGAAACTAGCCGTTAGAGTTATGGTGAATGGTTAACGCTATATGTGGATTCTGTGTTCTACTATAGATTGTTTATTTTAAAAAAGGTCTTTGATCTTTGTAATGGAAATCAGACATATGTTAATATAATGGATGGCTGCCTGGTCTTGAAGTTTGCGTGCTGGACTGTCGTTCGGATTTATCGACGGTCGAGGGTTCAAACCCTGCCCGCTCCCATCCCCCGTCGTCCTGCGGGAGGTTTGGACTAGGAAGTAAACTATCTTCAACTCTGAAGGAACATTCGGAACATGTAAAACAAACAAACATTTTATAACGCTCTGCAAAACACACAAAAATCTTCGCAAGAACATTTGTATCGTAATTGTATTTTTGCTCATATTTTATTACTTTACATTATCTCATTTGATTGTGTGTGTGTGCAATAGTTTAATATAAATTTGTAAGCTATATAAAAAAAAACTATTTAATCTTCCTCAGGGTAAATCTTATGTAATTGATGACAAAGGTAGCTGCCAATCTTCAGATTTAACGCCTAAAAATCCCTATCCACAATGCCTGTCCGGTGAGTCATTAGTTAAATGTTTTACAGTAGTCAGAATAGAATTAACAGATTCCTTGTCATCATACAAAACAAAATGAATAAAGAACAGAACAAATTAAGCAACATACTGAATACTTTAATTAATAAATGCATTATTGAATCACACAATTTAGTCGAAGCAGGACGTTTTGGCGCCGCCGTTTTGGCACGAAGGTCGTTTTGGCGCCGCCGTTTTGGCGCTAGTGACGTTTTGGTGCGAAATACATTATGTACGTTTATTGTATTATTTCTTTAAAAAGAATTATTCATATCTATTGTGATGTGCTTGTTCATGCTGTCTTGAGGTCAACTCTAGATGACTTGAATTTCAATTAATTACTTGCAAGCGTTTGAGTTTTATTGTTCGGGTGTATTCAGTGTAGTTGATCAACAATACAAAATAAACAAGACGATCGATTTAACGAGTAAAGAGATGTGGTCAACACCGATGAACAGTTAATACTCTATTTATTATAATAAAAGGCCACAGTAAAAGTCTCTGTCAACTAAACACGTCTTTACCCTAGAGGATTCTATCGCTAACTCATTTTCCGGTCTCTAACACAAAATATCCCAAACGTCATTAGTCCCGTTCAATATACGTCTTCTATGGTCTAAACTATAAATAAAATGTCTAACACTATGTTTTGCATGAGTGTTTGTGTTAAGACATATTTTTTAACGTACAGAAAAAGAAATATTTGTCTCCGCTATTTTTGGCATTTAAGTTTAATATTTAATTATTGTTAAATCTCTAGCATTACACAACACTAGGCTGCCATCCATACCTCACAGTATACATGCATGAAATAGTCAAAATTATTAAGTTATTACGACTTTTCGTGGCACGGGGGGGGGGGGGGGGGTAGAATATATATTTTGTTTGTCTCGGTATAAAATAATGACAAAAATCTTATAAATTTTTAAACACATATTTAAGCGAAAAACATTTGTAGCTTTCGTACATTATATATGTTATTTGAGTAATTATTTTTATATCTGCTGCTAAAACCTTTTTTTTATGTGAGCTATAACAAGTCCATTAAACAATATCATTTACTACATGTAAATGTGTGTTTGTGTTTCACATCATTTTCTTTAATAAACATACAATATTATGGTAGAGTGAAATAAACATTGTTATAAAAGATACGTGCTTATTAAATTATCGTCAAATTATACTCGGCCAAAACGTCCCCTGCGCCAAAACGGCTCGCGCCAAAAAGGCGTCGCCAAAACGTCACGTACCGCAATTTAGTATAATTGTTAAGACAAACTAGTAATAGGAATCAAACAAACCAATTTTCTTAGACTGACTCACCTGCTGCAGGTCAATCTAAAGAAAAAACAAACATCCGGTTTATGTATACGCATACGAGTCATGTTTGCATGTCATAGCTGGATATTTTGGCATGGTGTCACTAGGTACATCCCCATTCTTTTGTCAGGGCCGGCCTTAGGCATTGACAAACTAAACTCTATGTCTACTAGTCTAGCTCTAAGTCTCTTTCAAATCTCAAACATATCAGAGCTTTTTGGCTCTATGTCTACTAGTCTAGCAAAGCGCTCTACCGCTCAGCCATTGCGCCTCCAGATCATACAGGTAGGTTTTTAATAAACTTGCGTTATTTTATTTTTTTTTCAGTTTAATTTTATATTTTCGGTTTGCATCGATTTTATATTTCATTTTGAGCCACCAAATTCATTTCGCCTAGGGCCTTCAATACCTAAGGCGGCCCTGCTTTTGTTGAGATATATGACAATTTTGTTATGCTTTTTACGCAAAATCTTTTTTTTTTTTTTTTTTTTTTGATATCTGAAAAAAAAGAAACATTCCTATGTAGCATGTTTCTTTCTACAAAAGCCATCACTAAGAAATAAGTGTGTTTATTTGTTGTGTTTTTCAGCTAATGCTGTCTCGTTTGGTAACATTTATGTTGGGTTTGGGACCAATCAGCTGAATGCTACACTCTGGCAGTTTCCTTATAGTATTGGAGCTGTCAATGGAGTTGTCAAGGCCGCCTTCCCGAACGAACCAAACTCAATAACTTTCCCTTTCTTGTCCAGATTTGTGGATGGTAAGTCCAGACTGATTAAGAAACAAAAATGACTTTAAAATGGATGAAATAAAGTTGTACACTAAGTCTTTAGAAGTCTTTAGAAACACAGTTTCACAAGCATTCATCCCATGGAAAAAAAAATGTTGACACTCTTATAAGGCACAACGAACAAAGGCTTACAAGTAGATACAGCAAACAGACAAATGTCTACACATAAAAACGGTATGTTAAAAAACAATTTACACATAGAAACGGCACATCAAAACTAATGTTTACACTGTGATGTTGCTAGTTCAGGCTGTCTTGAAGTCAACCAATTACTCTGCAATCGTTTGGGTGTAATTGTTCGGGTGTATTACGTGCAGTTGAACGACAACACAAACAAGAACTGGCACATCGATTGTAACAAGTGAAGAGATGTAGTCAAACGATGATGAACAAGTTTACATAGATTTATTCTGATAAAAGGCCACAGTATAAGTCTCTGTCACTAAACACGTCGTTACCCTGGAATATTCTATCGCTAACTGATTTTCCGGTCTCTAACCCAACATATCCCAAACGTCACTAGTCCCGTTCAATATGCGTCTTCTATGGTGCGTCGCTAAATAACTAACCTATATAAATAAGGTGTCTAACAGATTCCTCCCCCCCTTGAAAAAAAAATATGTCAATATTTTTCCACTACTGTCAAGTCTTACAAGGGCATTTTCAATTTAAGGGGAAGACAACAAACATAAAATCTTGACATCTTCATCTTGACATCTTCATCCTAACTTGACAGTTCCTCATATTCAATGTCAATGTTCATAACATTCCAGAATCATCTTCATTAGTACACAGTTCATCATGGAGGAAAATGTGGCATCTTATGGGCACGTCATACATTACAAATGTTCTTCACTGGCAGTAATCTGATAAAATACAATATTTCAAAAAAACAATTATAGACTTTATTTACACATTCAATAAATTTTTTTTCTTACCACCCTTTTATACGCTTTTGTCCATTTTTCTTTTATACTCACCCTTTTCCATAGAACTAACTTTCGTCAATGATATATGAAATGATTCACACAAAAAAAAATATCCATACTTACTTTTAAATGCTTAACATCAAATTTACTTATCTCCCTTTTTCATAACATATAAATGGTGTCAATATATTAATATATATTACATACTCAATATAATCATAGTTTATTTACAAAATTATTTCACTTCAATGTCATTCTAGACAATAGATCAGCTACAATATTCACAGATCCACTAATAGCTTTCACTTCAAATTTATACTCCTGTAGTGCTAAGAACCATCTATAAACACGACTGTTTTTCATGCTCTTTTGTTGTATATACTGAATAGGTTTATGATCAGTTAATAATATGAATTTCCTTCCTATTAAATAGCTCTCTAGCTTAGTAATTACCCATATTACAGCTAAGGCTTCTCTTTCAATGACACTATATTTTTTCTCTGCCTCTGACAATTTTCTGCTTACATATAATATAGGATGTAAGTTATCATAGTTCTGCATTAAACAACCACCAATAGCATTACCAGATGCATCAGTTGTGACATAAAATATTTTGTCTTTATCAGGTAGTCTTAATATTAATTCATGACTAAAAACATCTTT
Source organism: Biomphalaria glabrata (assembly GCF_947242115.1). Lineage (NCBI taxonomy): Eukaryota > Metazoa > Mollusca > Gastropoda > Planorbidae > Biomphalaria > Biomphalaria glabrata. Next base: position 23,570,580 of record NC_074724.1, on the reverse strand, counting down.
AATTCTGTCAATAGCTTTCACACATTCCTCATTACAAACTACTTTTTGAGGTTTTCCTTTTTTAAGTAAGTCATTTAATGGATTCACTATTTCTGCTAAGTTCTTTATAAACTTTCTGTAATAATTTACTATTCCCAATATACTTTTAATTTGTCTTTTTGTTGTAGGTATTTCAATATTAAGTACTTTCTTTATGTTATCTTCAATAGGGCTAATCATGTTGTTATTTACTTTATGTCCTAAGAAAATTATTTCCTCCAATCCTATTTCTACTTTTTCTGCTTGAATTGTAAGTCCACTTTCTTTTATTATTTTGAACACTTCTTTTACATCTACCAAATGTTCCTCCCAACTATTATTAAAAATACATATGTCATCCAAATAGCAAATAACATTTTCTTTGTTTCCAATTATCATGTTCATCATTCTATTAAATGTGGCAGGTGCATTTACTAATCCAAAACTCATATAATTCCATTGAAAAATACCATATGGTGTTACAAATGCTGTGTAAGGTTTTGCATTTTCTGTTAAAGGTATTTGCCAATAACCTTTAGTTAAATCCAATTTAGTGAAAAATTTTGCTCCATTTAATTTATGTAAAATATCCTCTATATTTGGCATTGGATATGGGTCAAATTCTGTGATGTTGTTAAGTTTCCTATAATCAATACATAACCTTATATCTCCATTCTTCTTTTTGGCTATCACAATTGGTGAAGCATAAGGAGATGTTGATGGCTCAATTATACCTGATTCTAGTAAATTGTCTATTTCTTTCTTTACTTTGTCTTGTAAATGTAGCGGTATTCTATATGGTTTAAGCTTGATAGGTTTTGAGTCTGTTACTTTAATGTCATGTTTAATAATATTAGTTTTTCCTGGTATACTGGAAAAAATTTCTTTGTATTCCTGTATTATTTTAGTTATATCTTTTGACTTTTCCTTATTTAAATTATTAAGATTAATCTTTTGCCAAGTTTGATTCTCTTTTGTTTCTATTACAGGTATTTCCTTAATATCATTTTCATTATGATTTTCATTTGTTATTATCATCAAACATTCTTCTCTTTCTGAAAATGTATTTTCTATTTCCTCCTGAATGTTTTGTATCAACTCATCTTCTCTATCATGATACAGTTTCAAATTATTTATGTGATATGTTTTAATTTTCCCATTTATTTCAATTTGATAATTCACATCACTAATTTGCTTTATCACCTTAAATGGACCTTTCCATTGTTTACCAATTTTATTTTTCAGGTCATTTATCAATATTAATACATTGTTTCCTACTTCTAGTGTTTTCAATTGTCTTTTCTTATTTAGATTCTCATGAGCACTTTGTTTGTACTTCTTATTGTTGTTATATGCTTGAGTCCATATTTCTTTCAATTCTGTTGTGATTGTTGTTTCACTGTCATTGTTTAATTTATTCTCATTGCTTATTATATTTTCTTTAAAAACATCTAATTCATCTCTAGGTTTTCTTCCATGTATTATTTCATATGGTGAAAATTGTGTTGCTTCATGGATGTTGTTTCTATGAGCAAATAGTACATAGTTAATGTAATGATCCCACTTGTTCTGATTATTCTGAATTATTTTTGCTAGTGATCTTTTTAATGAACCACCATATCGTTCACATAAACCATTACTCTCTGGGTGGTAAACCGAAGAGTATATGTGTTGTATATTGTATTGTTTAGTCCATTTCTTAAATTGTTCTGACTTAAACTGAGATCCCTGATCACTCAATATAATTTTAGGTATACCATGTCTTGTAATTACTTTTTGAGTTATGGCATTAATGATATTTTCTGCACTTGTATTTGATAATGGGATTGCCTCTGGGTATCTACTAAACATGTCTATTACTGTTAGAATGTATTTGTTATTATTTTCAGTTTGAATTAAAGGTCCTATTAAATCAATAGATACTTTCTGAAATGGTTCTGTAGGTTCATCCATTTCTTGAATAGGTGCTTTATTCACTAGGCTTTTGTTAGATCTCTTTTGACATATGTCACATGAGTTTATGTATTTGTTGATTGTTGCTTTCATTTTGGGCCAAAATACTTGTTTTGACAAATTCCTATAACATTTCTTTACTCCCCTATGTGCTGCTAAATTATTATCATGTGTCATGATTAAAACATCTTTCCAATATTTCTGTGGTAAGACAAGTTGTTTTATTTTCTTGTTATCATTACTTGTTTGTCTAAATAATATTTTATTCTCTATACAAAATTTCTCCATTGGATTATTATTGTTTTTATCTGATATTCTTGAATAAATTTTCCCAATAATATTGTCATTCATTTATTCTAATGCAAATTTGGGTATTGTTTCTTTTTCACTTTGAGATATTTGTGTTTCAAGACTATTTTGTGTTTCATTTTCTATCTCTCTTTCCTTAACATCTGTATTTTCTATTTGTATAACATTACTGGTTTCCTTTTCTTTATCATTACTTATTACATTTATTGTGTTTTCCTGTTTCTCATCTTGTTTATCCATTGATCTTGTTATTACCATACTTGTTATATTTTGTGTTTCTATGTTTTCATGATTTTGTCTTATGTTTTTGTATTTGTTTTGCCAGTCTTCTAATTCTTTTCTTGAACATTCTTTAACTCCTTTTATGTTTCCTACTAACATATCATATCTCATTTCTGGTATTGCAATGCCATCACAATAACCAGTGAAAAATGGAGTTTCAATGTATACCCTTATAGCTTTAAATTCCCTTACGGTGCCATCTGCTAATTCTACTTTCCTAGTAAACCCTTTATACCAATGAGGTTTGACAAATTTAGTTTTTACTGCCAAGGTGTTACAACCTGAATCCCTGATTAATTCCACCGGAATTCTATCTACAAACCCTGGGTACACTGCAAAATTGTTCCTATTTCCTTCCATGAAATATACCCTATCTGTACCTTTATTTTTGTATTCCCTACTGTAACTCCTATTTCTATAATTTCCCCTGTCATTCCTATCTCTACTCCTATATCTACTGTTATTTTGTTCATTGTATCTATTTCTACTTCCAGACCTACTATTCCCTCTTCTACAGTTAGCTGCTATATGACCTTTTCCTTGACATTTAAAACAGGTTATTTCACTATATTTTCTATTTCCACTACTTGATCTGTTTCTATTTCTACTTCTATCAACATTTTCTTTGGTGTATCCTATTAAATCTACTTTGCTCTTATCCCTATCGGAAAATGGTTTATTTGGATAGGCATTTTTATATACTCTCATTATCTCTGTTATTTCATCTATAGTTTTTGGATTTCTTTCTCTAATAAAAGATTGTAATTGAGGATCACATTTATTTACAAAGTTGTCCACTAGAATAAAATTTTTTAATCCTTCATAAGAGTTATTCACTTTTTCTAATTTTACCCACTTATTGAAAAAATCCTTTTCCATATTAATGGTAGTTTGGGGTTCTATTTCTAATGATGGTATATTGTCAAAGTATTTCTTTCTAAAAGTTGTAGCATTATGACCATAGGCATTCAATAACTCTTTTTTTAAAACCTGATAGCTATCATCAATATGATGGTCATGATTTTGGCATATTGTTAGAGCTTGACCATGAACAAAGTCTATCAGTATTTCAGACCATTCTTCTTCAGGCATATTAAATGTAGACATTTTTGCCTCATATCTTTTCAAAAAATCACCAATGTCATCCTTCTGTTCATCAAAACTTTGTATTTTTCTCTTTAGCCATGTCTGTGAATTATGGTTGTCTCTTTGTGTGGTAGAATTATTTGAGTTATTTGTGTTATTTCCTTGTTCAGTTTGAGCTCTGGCTTGTGCTGCATCCAATCTCATTTTCTCCATTTTCGCTTCATGCTCTCTAATTTTTTCTCTCTCTTTGTCTTGCCTATCTTGGTCCTCTTTTTGTTTCTCATATTCTTCCTTTCTGATCCTTTCTTGTCTCTGACGTTCTTCTTGTCTTTCTATCTCTTGTCTTTGACGTTCTTCTTGTCTTTCTATCTCTTGTCTTTGACGTTCCGTTTCTTCCTTCACAACTTGCTGTACATAAGCTGCTAAGTCCTTTCCTTTTAACTCCATGGCCTTTCCATCCTGCATAGCTGTTTCCTTAACCTCCTTAAGGTCCACATATGATGATGTAGCCATTGTGTTTTATATTTATTTTTACTTAGCCTATATTAGTTATGGCTATACTTTAAATTTATTTTATATTTAGGTTTTTACACACTTTTATACCAGTTTTAAGTGTTATGTCTCTATAGATTTAGTAAATAAGTAAATCTAGTCTGAGTTATATTCAGATCTGTATATTAGATCCAGTATCACACAAATTTAAATCTAGTATATTATAGTATGTATAATATTACCATTTAGATCTAGTTATCAAGAGCACTATAACTTTTAGATCTAGTATGAATAACTATGATCACTTTTAAAACCTGGTATGACTGAAGTCACAGTGAAGTGTTTAGAGTAAATTCAAAGACTGTCTAGAGTCTAGATCTAGAGTAGATTATGGTTCTATTTAACCATACGAAACAAATATGTGTATACAATGTCAAATATATCTTCAACAAGATATATATATCTAGAATGTACTACCTTCATTCATTTTTCAATTAATAATATTTCAAATTAGAGTCTAGATGATTTAATTGTACCAAAGAGATGTACAAAATTTGTAGATCTATATTTAGCCAGACGACAGTGTTTGACTACATAGCCAGTTTCGGCATTATTCTCATGGCAAAATCATATTTGATTTTAACCGCTCAAACTAAAATTATTTTAGTCTGATTCACAATGAAAGAATCCTACCCGCACTTTCTATCATTAAGTGAAAAAAAAATACAGATCTAATTAAATTAATAAAAATAAATAATTTAAAATAATATAAACAAATGAAATAATTAAATGAGGCTATCGCTATGGGTTGGGATATGACAATATGGCACACAATGATAACGTCACGAAGTAACTAGGCAACAACGGATATGACGTTTACACAAACAAAACAAATTACAATCCTAAACGTATAATATAGTTTTTCATCTAAATTATGTCTTTACCCCGAACGGGTTTAAGGCTTCAGCACCACCTGATTTTACTCAGGCTAACATACCAAATTTAGACAAAATCTATTTCTAAGGGCAATCTAAACATATACTAATAAGAAAAATGGCACTTAGCTTTTGATAAGAAAGATCCCTTTGTTCGGACTCCCGAATATGCTAGATCACAACAAATTCCACTGCCTCTCTTCCAGTTCTGACTCTGTTCTCCGGTGCTACCAGTATCCCACGTAATGCCACAGATGTCCTGATATGCCACAGCAAAATGTTCCAGTTTCTTTGACGACTGTTGATGACCGTATGTGTAGTTCCGACGACTTTGTGTACACAGTTACTGACGAATAGGTTAACGGTTCTTCTGGCGATGACTTGACTTGTGTAGACGACTACTGACAAATAACAGTCTCTTGACGGCAACTTGATCTGGACGACTGACGAATAACGAATTTCTTGACGATGACTTGATCTGGGCTGACGAATAACGGCTTTCTTGACGATGACTTGATCTGGGCTGACGAATAACGACTTTCTTGACGATGACTTGATCTGGGCTGACGAATAACGGTTCTCTAAAATAGTTCACTGCTTCTGCTGCTACTCTGGTAGTACGACGAAGTTTGCTGTTGTATTCTGCTTCACTAGACCAAACTGTCCAATGTAGACTAGGTGAGACCAAGGTCACCTCCGACGACGTTCCGTTATACGACTAACGGTTTTCAACGAAATTAAGTGGATGTAGCTGTTTCCACAACTTCACTGCTAACAAGTCTAGGTATGGTCTAGACCGACGAATACTAAATATATCAATGTTCAGTACTGATAAAGATTACTTCACTAACCTTCCAAAGGTTAAACACAGTGACCGTTATAAAAGTGGCAAGCAACCGGTTCAATGAGCAAACTGCTCCACAAGAATCTCTCCAAGGGTAAGACGACAGAGCGGTTTCGATTTAGTTAGCTACCAAACTTGTAGTACTCACAATACTTCTGACAGCGGGCAAACTGTCCTTCTCGAACTGGCGAGGTAAAACTTGATAATCGATGTGGCTCCTATGACGAAGAAAAAATATGTCCAACAGGTTCACTAACGATCTCTCACCCGTTATGAATGAACGGTTTCTCTGGTTGTAGGTCGATTCAGCATATGAAGATCAGGCGTTGATAATATACTGATTAAGTAGACCAGACGTTGCGATGATTACGGTCCTGACGAAGGTCACCCTGAGTTAACGGCTCGTTGAACGTGCGATCAAACAGGCGACGACTGCATGTAGATCTAGAACAAAGTCACTCTGCGATGATGCTGTGTTCAGCCGTACTCCGATGAAATCTCATATCTTCAAGTGCACGACCCTCACCTGAGTAAACGTTCTGCTTCGAGGTCCGGTTCGATGTTCGGCTTCATCAGGGGTCCGGCTTCGAGGTTCGGGGTCGCCACTGTGATGTTGCTAGTTCAGGCTGTCTTGAAGTCAACCAATTACTCTGCAATCGTTTGGGTGTAATTGTTCGGGTGTATTACGTGCAGTTGAACGACAACACAAACAAGAACTGGCACATCGATTGTAACAAGTGAAGAGATGTAGTCAAACGATGATGAACAAGTTTACATAGATTTATTCTGATAAAAGGCCACAGTATAAGTCTCTGTCACTAAACACGTCGTTACCCTGGAATATTCTATCGCTAACTGATTTTCCGGTCTCTAACCCAACATATCCCAAACGTCACTAGTCCCGTTCAATATGCGTCTTCTATGGTGCGTCGCTAAATAACTAACCTATATAAATAAGGTGTCTAACAACACATAGAAACGGCACATTAAAACAAATGTTTACACATAGAAACGGCACATTTCGAAACCAATGTTTACACATAGAAACGGCACATTAAAACAAATGTTTACACATAGAAACGGCACATTTCGAAACCAATGTTTACACATTGATACACATGGAAATAAATCTGTGCTGACATCTATTCGAAGCCAAAGCAAAGAGAAGGCAGGCAGATATGAATGTTGACATAAACATGGACTTCACACTGAAATAGTCAACTTTGTTTTGAACTATCCACCACTATGAGTTTGAAACTTTTTGCTGTCTCTGTGGATCTCGAAGTTTTAGAAAAGGGCCAGACGTGCATTCTATTTTCTTGGCAAATGAATAATGAAATACAATTCAATAAGACCATCTAGTAACATTTATAAACAAGATTACAGCGCTTATATTTACTCGCTTTGTTTCATTCTTAGGTGTTTAGATTTATGCGATCAATGTTTAGATTTATGCGATCAATGTTTAGATTTATGCGATCAATGTTTAGATTTATGCGATCAATGTTTAGATTAATGCGATCAATGTTTAGATTTATGCGATCAATGTTTAGATTTATGCGATCAATGTTTTGACTTTTTCTACTCATCCAATCATCATCAAATTTGCATACGATCTCATGATCGATAACAACACTTGAATCAATAAAAAAAATCAAACAAATATTTAATAAATTAATTGTATTTTTTTTTCATATAGAATATATATATTTTCTGTATGGATTAAGCATTTTTTTAAAATAACTATAAAAAAAATAATTTTAGTTCAAAGATAAGATCAAAGACTGTATGCATACTAATCAATTATAAAGAAAACTTTGTAATGGATTTATAAAGTAACATTGCTTGAATAACAATGATCCATTTTCTTAATCCAAACATACATCAGTGGTTGAATGCAATTTATAAAATAAAATTGCTAAGATATGAAATGTCTTATATTTTTTTAAAAGTAAAATGCTTATATTAAAATAATAAAAGGCACTAAAAAGTAGAAGTATTAAAAACAAGAGTGTTGCTAGTGAACTTCACGTCTAACTCTTACCAAACACACACCCAACACTTTGGGTTTTTAGTGTTTTGATATACGCTTTGGGTTAGAAGAAATCATTAACATTTTTCTTTTTTGAAGTCAAATACATTGCGAGTCTCTGTTAGTCTTATTCAAAAGTGTATTATACCTTAATTCTATATCTAGATTTTAAAACTGGAACTTATTCTTACTTAAACTAATATACTTTTTTTAAAGAAAAATTGGTTTGAACATTAATTTGATTCTCATATTCGTTTCTGTTCTCTACAGTTGTTTTTAATTAAGTTTTAGAAAACTTTCACTTTCAACCAATTTTCTTTCCTGTCCATTCCAGACAAAGGTGTTCTATTGTCTGCTAGTTTCTATGTTGACGTCACCGCCAACATCACCCAGCCTGCCCTGTTAAAGATTCCGGATCCTTGTCCACCAAAAGTTATTGTTTAAAACGAAATCTGAAGTTGTAATATTTATTATTATATTTATCTACACATATTTTTATTCATCCACAAATATAACTAATTATTCTATGTATTTTTTTTTCAACATTAAAAGATTCAATTATTTGTTGTTGTTTTTTTTTATATCATTTGGTATTGATAAATTGTCAACAAAGTCATGGTGATATTATAATACATACCATTACATTTATTTACATTATTGAGGCTTTGTTGAGCTTACAAATCTAATAATGTAATACTTACATCTCAGACATCTCCCCTCTTGTCCATTCATCTAATATTGAATGTGAAAAAAAGCTTTGTGACTCTAACGCAAATGTCTATCTGTATTTTGTAGTACATCTGAATGTAGATCTAATGACACTCTAGATGTGGTGATATATGCATTATATATATTGAATAATTCATTAAAACAAATTTTAATTGTGGAAAAAAAAACAGGCACAAAGACTACTTCAGATATAAAAAAAGCTATATAGTTTAAATAATTCTACATTTATCATACTTTACAACTGACGTCTAAACATTTTTGTTTCCAACTATAAAAAAAATAAATTTCAATCAAAGTTTAGAACCAGAATATATGTGAACAATCTAGACATACCGAATATTAATCTTTCGTTTTCAATTATCATCTCTGAGCTATATTTAGATTACCTCGCAGAATTTACCACTCTTCCGAGTAACAACTTCTGTTGTGATTGGAAACAATTGTTGTCTAGATCGTGAAACGCTTTAAATGTTGAGTTTTTAAGGACAACTTTAAACTGTTATAATGTTTTTTTACTTGTTTATTATTGTTTTTATTAGTTGTTATAGCGTTAATGAAATTGTTTTTCTCAAGTAGGCCTATTATTCGTAAAGTAATAATTTATATTTCTTTTCAAAAATTGTTTTAAATATTGTAGGATGTCCGAAAACCTGTAGGTAGCCATTGGCTTGGATTTGAATACGACTCGATAACTCTTGAATTACTTCAATTGCGATGATAAGTTGGTGATATTGTTTAAACACTTCTTGCAGGCAATGTGCACACAGTTCATTGCTAGTTTGTCTTGCTTTGTCAGATCATAAAGATTTTTTTCAATTTTCTGAAAGTTTTGACAAACGGACAACACAACATCAAGAGACAGAGAAACAGAATTCTTCAATTGAATGGTAGAGTTATGTGGAGAGTTGGACATTTTCTTTGTCTTTTTTTAACGAAACCAAATAAAACATTAACCAATGTTAGTAAAGAATATTTTAACTTTAAATGATTTCTAACACATGAAAACAAAGTAAATTTTAAAGAAATATTTTTTTTAAATGACAGTACCTCCTTCCTACAACTTATTGAGTTCTTTTGTTTTTATAAACTAATGAATGTTAGATTTTTTTAAAAAATAGAAACTTATTTACCCCGCCCCTTGCCTCCCTCACAGGAAACACTCCTGGTGAAATGAATGTGTAAATCTACTCAACTTTAGAACATTCTCTAATGGTAGGCCTTTAGGATGTTCCTGAACAGTAGTTTATTAAACTCTTTCATAGATTGGGTCAACATACGGAAATACCCGAAGACGTAGAGTCTGTTCAGGAGAAAGGTTTTCTAAATCTGTAGCCAAATTTAATATTTTTTTGCTTCTAAAAAGAATGTGTATATTTAATAATATTTAAAACGAATGTTTCGTAAGTGTAAACCACAGACCTTTATATATTACTAAACATATGTTACCCGCGACCCGCGGGTCTTTATTTGCGCATTACTGTCGATATAGTCACTGAGAGTGTTTTGTAAACAATTAAACATTACTAATAATGTAATAAGTAAAGCGAATGTGTCAATGTAAAAATAGTGTTAATGAAGCTATCAAATAAAAAAAGCTAATAGGCTTAAATCCATTTTTTCAAATTAAAACATTTGCTTGTAGGCCTAAATATATTTGATTAAAATTTGAGATGAATAGACTTAATTTTGTATGTTCTTGTGTTAAAGTATAAAGTAGATCTTGAGGTAGACATAGATCTAAATTTACACTAATCTAGAGTTAAAAATTGGCTTTTATAGAGTTCATTCTGTGTTGCGCATGCGTGTCCTTTTTTCATGAATGAATATAGGCCTATCTCAACACGGCTACGCAACTTTAGCGAACAGCGAACGAATGTATTAAAAATGCTTTAGAAAAACAAATTTGAATGTTAAATTTATTAAAATATAAAATGAATGGACAATAATTAGTATGTTTATGCGTTAAAGCACAAAACTATCTTTGCGAAAAGAAGTTTTATCATCTTAGAGATCAATAAGAGTTTTAGACCTAGACCTAGGAATAGACTCAGTAGAGAGATGTGTTAATGTGTAACCAATTGGTAATGTCTAATGAAAGAATGTTCGCCAGGAAATCTGTAGTCACAGATATCAGGAACTAATTTATGTAAAAATGCTTTTGAAACACAAAATTGAAGGTTAATTTTATTATATAATGAAATCAATGGATCTTCTTTTGTATTTTCATGTGACAAAGTAAAAAACAATGTGCTCAAAGTGTATTTCTTAAAATTAGATCTAGGTCTAAATCCTTTCGATCTTTTCTCATGTCAACATTGTTAACCATGGCCTAGATCCATAAAATACTATAGCTGTAATAGAGTCGGACAACTTTTGTTTTTTTTGAGGGTCTTAAGTTTGTTTTAGGGCTACAATACATACACTACGGTCTAAGTTAGTACCCAAGGAACATTCCTGCCTAGTTTTATCAAGATTGGTCAAGCGGTTTTGATGTCTATAAGTAACATACATACATACATACATACATACATACATACATACATACATTCATACATACATACATACATACATACATACATACATACATACATACATACATACATACATTCATACATATATACATACACCTCACATTCTACTTTATAATATAGATACCCATAGACATAAATAAATATAGACTGGCCGAAGGAAGTAACTTCATGTAACTTGAAAACATGTATATCTATTGTATTCGGATTTCCGAATTATGAAAAATAGCATGATCTTCATTCTTAGAGAATAAACAAAACTACTCTGCCTCCTTATTTACAATATATTTATGTGTGTGGCTGAAATAGATATGAATACTTAACTTTTATACTGCTCATAAATGCTATATAATAAAGTAGACAAAATTGCAAGTCACAAATTTTCGTTTCATAAAACTCTTTAATCGGCCAGTCTATATTTATTTATGTCTATGATTATATCTAGACAGGAAAATGGAAACAAATTCTTATTCACTCAGTGATGCCCAACCTAATTCAATCTTCGGGCCATTTTACTTTCCAACACTAGTGTCGCGGGCCACATGATGGAAAAAATACACAAACTGAATGAAATTGACCTCTAAACTATTTTATTTCAAACCCGAGGATCTAGTACTGACATTGAAGTATTGGGAGAGTTGAATTTTCTCTTTACACTTCAAAAAATGGCGTAAGTTCTGTTTATATTTTGTTATTCTTGTTTTAAAAAAAAAACAGTCACACTTTCTTTATAAAGACAAACATGTTGGCTAGCAATGGTATCATGTTCTACAAAAAAAAAAGTAAAGATCCGTTCACTTTTTATAGTAGTTTCAATAGTCCTATTTCATGAAGGCACAAATGTTAAATGCCTTGGTAGTAATCCATTACAAAATAGTAAGGGCCCTAACGTAGGTAAAGATACATTTTGAACATTTTTTGGGGGATGGGGGATTTTCTATATTTTGTGCCGACGTTTCGGCGGGCCGGATGGAAGCACGTCGCGGGCCGGATGTGGCCCGCGGGCCGTATTTTGGGCATCACTGTTATTCACTATTGATCAATTCACAGACCTATATATATAGTTTGTTATGTACATTACTCTTTTTCAAGCTGTAAGGGAAGTTGCCCCGAATCAATTAAAATCGATTGTTTCTGTCTTTCAAAAGTAATGATCTTTAGTTTTCAAAGTTTAGAAATAATGCAATACCATTTTCTCGGATTTTAATTAGAATCAGCTATTAATCACAGAACTATAGATTCATGCAAATATATGAAACAAAGCCATTTTCTGTTAATTTCCTGTGATATAATGTTTCCAAAATCCTAGATCAAAATAATCAAAATACAGTTGATTTTTATCATCATATGTACATTTAAATGGATTGATTACATATATCTTTTGTATCTAAAAATTGCAAAATAATAATTATGAGACGAGAGTGCTTTTATTTTCGATGTTCATTTACTAGATCTACATCTAAACTTTAATTTATGTTATATAGGTTAGGGTTGAAAAAAAAACGTTACTTCTTATAACTACTTTACAAAAAGACGCCTTGTTTCAGCTTTTTTGAAAATTTTTCACATTTTTTTCTAGTGTTAAAAGATTTCCTTGTCCAGCCTAGATATAACTTATATATAGGTCTGTGGTGTAAACAGTCGTGAACCAGAAGTTTAAATTGAACGTTTCAAAACTTACAAAGCATAATTAAAGCAGTACATTGATTAAGTGATTAAGAATTAGTGATACTAACCATACATAGCTGGATGATAGTCACAGAGATACAATGTTCTATCAACACTTTATTGAACGTTCAAACAATGACTTTAAGGAGTGTCATGTAAGTGGTAAAACCTAGTGGACAAAGCAGATCTAGTAGGTCAAGAAAATGCTTACAGCTCTGATACGACTTGTCACTAAGGTCATTTCATGTTAACAGAAAATAAAAGCGGATCAAGAGCATTGTCATTTCTGTACCAGATACTAAACCGTAAACAAACTTGAAAGATAAGATCTTTTGCACAAAACAAATGTATATATATATTTGATAGTTTTAACATTTTAAGTGCAGCTTTTCTCCTTTGTCGAGACCAAATTTTGTTTTATGCTCTTACGTTCCACGTGATAAGAAGTAGATCATTTAATACAAACTATTATTTGTGTAGGTGTGCAGTTCTATATTTGTGTGTGTTTTATAATCTAATATCATGTCTCACGCTATCTCACTCTCCTCCTCTCTTTCTCTATTTTTTTTTTTCGTAAATTTACACGATAGCTAAAATAGTGATTTGAGGCAAGTAGAACTAAACAAGAACAATATAAAAAATATTTAAAAAAAAAAATGGTTACCTAAGTGGAAGAACTCTGCACTTACAACTATATTTCTCTATAATGTAGAAGTTATTACCATATCAAAAAAAAAAAATAATTAGCTTGTCTCAATGCACTATGATCCTATCACGTGTCTCAATGCACTGTGCTCTTATCACTTGTCTCAATGCACTATGATCCTATCACTTGTCTCAATGCACTATGATCCTATCACGTGTCTCAATGCGCTATGATCCTATCACTTGTCTCAATGCGCTATGATCCTATCACTTGTCTCAATGCACTATGATCCTATCACTTGTCTCAATGCGCTATGATCCTATCACTTGTCTCAATGCACTATGATCCTATCACTTGTCTCAATGCGCTATGATCCTATCACTTGTCTCAATGCGCTATGATCCTATCACTTGTCTCAATGCGCTATGATCCTATCACGTGTCTCAATGCGCTATGATCCTATCACTTGTCTCAATGCACTATGCTCCTATCACTTGTCTCAATGCACTATGATCCTATCACGTGTCTCAATGCGCTATGATCCTATCACTTGTCTCAATGCGCTATGATCCTATCACTTGTCTCAATGCGCTATGCTCCTATCACTTGTCTCAATACTCTAGGCTCCTATCACTTGTCTCAATGCGCTATGATCCTATCACTTGTCTCAATGCGCTATGATCCTATCACTTGTCTCAATGCGCTATGATCCTATCACTTGTCTCAATGCGCTATGATCCTATCACTTGTCTCAATGCGCTATGATCCTATCACTTGTCTCAATGCACTATGATCCTATCACTTGTCTCAATGCGCTATGATCCTATCACTTGTCTCAATGCGCTATGATCCTATCACTTGTCTCAATACTCTATGATCCTATCACTTGTCTCAATGCGCTATGATCCTATCACTTGTCTCAATGCACTATGATCCTATCACTTGTTTCAATGCGCTATGATCCTATCACTTGTCTCAATACTCTATGATCCTATCACTTGTCTCAATGCGCTATGATCCTATCACTTGTCTCAATGCACTATGATCCTATCACTTGTCTCAATGCGCTATGATCCTATCACTTGTCTCAATGCGCTATGATCCTATCACTTGTCTCAATACTCTATGATCCTATCACTTGTCTCAATGCGCTATGATCCTATCACTTGTCTCAATGCACTATGATCCTATCACTTGTCTCAATGCGCTATGATCCTATCACTTGTCTCAATGCGCTATGATCCTATCACTTGTCTCAATGCGCTATGATCCTATCACTTGTCTCAATGCGCTATGATCCTATCACTTGTTTCACTGCACTATGATCCTATCACGTGTCTCAATGCACTATGATCCTATCACTTGTCTCAATGCGTTATGCTCCTATCACTTGTCTCAATGCGCTATGATCCTATCACTTGTCTCAATGCGCTATGATCCTATCACTTGTCTCAATACTCTATGATCCTATCACTTGTCTCAATGCACTATGATCCAATCACTTGTCTCAATGCACTATAATCCTATCACTTGTCTCAATACTCTATGATCCTATCACTTGTCTCAATGCACTATGATCCTATCACTTGTCTCAATGCACTATGATCCTATCACTTGTCTCAATGCACTATGATCCTATCACTTGTCTCAATACTCTATGATCCTATCACTTGTTTCAATGCGCTATGATCCTATCACTTGTCTCAATACGCTATGATCCTATCACTTGTCTCAATGCGCTATGATCCTATCACTTGTCTCAATGCGCTATGATCCTATCACTTGTCTCAATACTCTATGATCCTATCACGTGTCTCAATGCACTATGATCCTATCACTTGTCTCAATGCGCTATGATCCTATCACTTGTCTCAATACTCTATGATCCTATCACTTGTCTCAATGCGCTATGATCCTATCACTTGTCTCAATGCGCTATGCTCCTATCACTTGTCTCAATGCGCTATGATCCTATCACTTGTCTCAATGCGCTATGATCCTATCACTTGTCTCAATACTCTATGATCCTATCACTTGTCTCAATGCACTATGATCCTATCACTTGTCTCAATGCACTATGATCCTATCACTTGTCTCAATACTCTATGATCCTATCACTTGTCTCAATGCACTATGATCCTATCACTTGTCTCAATGCACTATGATCCTATCACTTGTCTCAATACTCTATGATCCTATCACTTGTCTCAATACTCTATGATCCTATCACTTGTCTCAATGCGCTATGATCCTATCACTTGTCTCAATGCGCTATGATCCTATCACTTGTCTCAATGCGCTATGATCCTATCACTTGTCTCAATGCACTATGATCCTATCACTTGTCTCAATGCGCTATGATCCTATCACTTGTCTCAATGCGCTATGATCCTATCACTTGTCTCAATGCGCTATGATCCTATCACTTGTTTCACTGCACTATGATCCTATCACTTGTTTCAATGCGCTATGATCCTATCACTTGTCTCAATACTCTATGATCCTATCACTTGTCTCAATGCGCTATGATCCTATCACTTGTCTCAATGCACTATGATCCTATCACTTGTCTCAATGCGCTATGATCCTATCACTTGTCTCAATGCGCTATGCTCCTATCACTTGTCTCAATGCGCTATGATCCTATCACTTGTCTCAATGCGCTATGATCCTATCACTTGTCTCAATACTCTATGATCCTATCACTTGTCTCAATGCACTATGATCCTATCACTTGTCTCAATGCACTATGATCCTATCACTTGTCTCAATACTCTATGATCCTATCACTTGTCTCAATACTCTATGATCCTATCACTTGTCTCAATGCGCTATGCTCCTATCACTTGTCTCAATACTCTATGATCCTATCAATTGTCTCAATACTCTATGATCCTATCACTTGTCTCAATACTCTATGATCCTATCACTTGTCTCAATACTCTATGATCCTATCACTTGTCTCAATACTCTATGCTCCTATCACTTGTCTCAATACTCTATGATCCTATCACTTGTCTCAATGCGCTATGCTCCTATCACTTGTCTCAATGCGCTATGATCCTATCACTTGTCTCAATGCACTATGATCCTATCACTTGTCTCAATGCGCTATGCTCCTATCACTTGTCTCAATGCGCTATGATCCTATCCCTTGTCTCAATGCACTATGATCCTTTCACTTGTCTCAATGCACTATGATCCTATCACTTGTCTCAATGCGCTATGATCCTATCACTTGTCTCAATGCGCTATGCTCCTATCACATGTCTCAATGCGCTATGATCCTATCACTTGTCTCAATCCGCTATGATCCTATCACTTGTCTCAATGCGCTATGATCCTATCACTTGTCTCAATGCGCTATGCTCCTATCACTTGTCTCAATGCGCTATGATCCTATCACTTGTCTCAATGCGCTATGATCCTATCACTTGTCTCAATGCGCTATGATCCTATCACTTGTCTCAATGCGATATGATCCTATCACTTGTCTCAATGCGCTATGATCCTATCACTTGTCTCAATGCGCTATGATCCTATCACTTGTCTCAATGCGCTATGATCCTATCACTTGTCTCAATGCGCTATGATCCTATCACTTGTCTCAATACGCTATGATCCTATCACTTGTCTCAATGCGCTATGATCCTATCAGTTGTCTCAACACGCTATGCTCCTATCACTTGTCTCAATGCGCTATGATCCTATCACTTGTCTCAATGCGCTATGGTCCTATCACTTGTCTCAATGCGCTATGATCCTATCACTTGTCTCAATACGCTATGATCCTATCACTTGTCTCAATGCGCTATGATCCTATCACTTGTCTCAATACGCTATGATCCTATCACTTGTCTCAATGCGCTATGATCCTATCACTTGTCTCAATACGCTATGATCCTATCACTTGTCTCAATGCGCTATGATCCTATCACTTGTCTCAATACGCTATGATCCTATCACTTGTCTCAATGCACTATGATCCTATCACTTGTCTCAATGCGCTATGATCGTATATAATACTGACGTTACTTCAAAAAAAAAGATGATTATCACTTGTCTCGAACAGTTGGAAAGGGATGGGTGAGAAAGAACGGGCTGTCCGTTTTTTAAATTTACTAATTTAAAAAAGTGAACGACCTGAATAGGCTGAATTAAAACTCGTGGGCTAAAGCCTTCTCAAGCTTCTGAAGCCAACACGGTAACCATTCAGCTAGCGAAGAGCGTATAAATATGGAAGCTTGCATAGTTATCTATTGTTTCTATTTCCTGTTTGTGTTCACTAAGCCTCAGAGGACGACCTATAAAGGGGATTATTCAGTTTATACCACCACTTCAGTCAATTACAAAGTCTTTCCCTTGTAGTTAGTTAACTAATTGTTGTTTTTTTTATTGATTCTTGTGTTGTCGGGTAATAGAAATAATTGTGAAAAGTTTCAGCTTGATTCTAGAATGGGTGTGGGAGAAATAACATGCACAAACGTTTTACCAGACAGACAGAGTGAGTTGATATAAGCTTTATAATTATCAATTATTAAATTACTTATTGGTTTGTTTTTTAATTATTCATATTTTTTAAGTACTATAAATCTTTATATATAATTCTCTTCTTCCCTAATCAGGTCAGACGAGAAGTAAATGGGAAGATCATTCTGCAAATAGTCCACGAGAAAAAAAAAGGGAGGGGGTGGAGAACACGCGTAGTCACAAAATAGAAGTAAAGGAAAGATCACTCTCTTATTTCTGCGGATAGTCACCCCACGAAAAAAACAAGAGGGGGGGGGGAGAACACGTTTTTACAGCTCGCTACGGATGGTTGCGCGCTGGACTGTCAAACCCTGCCCGCTCCCATCCCATGAGGGAGGTTTGGACTAGGAAGTAAACCATCGTCAACTCTGAAGGAACATCCGAAACATGTAAAACATTTTACAAACACTAAATAGCAGGGCCGGACTAAAGCATTGTGGGGCCCTATTCGAAACGGATTTCGCGGGGCCAAGTTTGGGTACGGAAGCGGACAATAAGTGAAATTTAAGAGTTTGTATTAGAAAATAAATTCGTCTATGCATTTTATTCATTCTTTACTACGTACAAAATTACTTTACGAGACTTGCATGTAGCAAAGTCATACAGTATATCATAATAATTCTGTTTCCCACATAGATCTCGCTCAATAGCAAGAATTACCAAATGTTTCAATCTATCTTTGAGAATTGTTGACCTCAAGTAATTCTTCATTAGTTTGAGGCGCAAGAAGCTTCTTTCACCTGATTACACAATTACGGCTAATGCATAATGCCGTTTTTATTAATAGCGCGTAGGATTGACGTTTTCCATATTGAATGACACCCCAGAATGACAATTTTTTTCTATGTATTTCCGTACATTTTAAGCACTTTTACATATTTTTTACAATTTCGGGAGATTTCCAGGAGCTCCTGGTAAATCGACAGTAGTGCGCAGGAAATCTGTTTTAATTTATAAAATGGTTTAATTTAATAATTTATACACCTTGAATTAGCGCGGGTTCCATGAAAGTGCGCATCCTTCGGTCACATAGGTTGCAGTGGCCTAAGACCGGCCCTGCCAAATAGCGGCGTATGCTATGCCGCCGGTCGACTAGTATATAAATAATTGTTTAAAGTTTCAACTTGATCCGAGAAAGGGTGTGGGCGGAAATAACATCTAAGCGGACAAAGCTCAAAATATTGAGTGATATCTGTGAATAGTTAAGTTCTCCTTCTCAGAACTGGCGATCTATAGGGCAAGCCAGTAAAGGAGAATTTGAACTCCTGTCGAATTCCCATTGGAGTCTTGTGGAGCTTATTATCAAATAGTTCGAATACCGTCCTGTTTTAGCGGGGAAACAAATGATGCAAGAAAATCAAATCAAATCTTTTTATTTACATACAATAAACCAGTTACAAATAGGTCACTCAACTCAAGTTTTTAAAAAAGAACACAAATGCGGCACTGAATTTAATCTATACGTTTGACTGTTCCAACAATTGTATGGGCCAACATGAACTTATTCAAATAACCACCACCTTTGACTTTTTTTTCCTCAAATATTGTGACTCTGAATTGGAAACATACTCAATGCAACTCTTAGTGAAAAACATACTAATTGTGACCCAATATTTGCTGATAAACTTGAGGGCATTGTAACCCAATAGCCTTTCGAAGAGACAACTCTAAATCATTCTATATTGACCTCAAAAAACTCGACCCTAAGTTTATTGTTAATGTTATTTCCTCTCCTGTAGTCTAGTTCAGAAAGTGTCATGAGAACACTGATGTCTGTTGAGTTGACTAAGATAAGATCTCACACAATAAAACTCGTCTTCGGGTCATAGAACAAACTCACAAGCTCTCACATTCTGTTCTTCATCCAAAACTAACGCCAATTGCAAAATGATTTCAAAAATATTTGTCATGTTTGTACCGCTGGTGTTTGCTGTGACTGATCCAACAACAATCTGTCTCCCAGACCAAGTCTCTTTCTATAGCTACGATATTCAGACGGATGTGAGTAGTGCTGATTTCAAAACGAGATTCTCTGTTTATTTCCAGTCCTCTTTCATGTCAACTCCATCAAAGAAGTGTGTGATGTATACTTCACCTAGTTGAGATCTGCATCTATGGCGAGGAATCATTAATAGATAGCTATTTCGGTGTATCTGACGTACAGTTTATAGGAAGAGTTGATTCGTTATGTATTTTAAAAAGTACAGGATAATTTATTTGCACTTTTTAAAATTGCATAATAAAATTTTGAAGCCCCTCGCTTGTAGCATTAATTAATTTGTATTAATATGTTAGCAACAGCACTATTCAAATATATATAACACGCTTGACAATGTTTAGTTTACTCATTTATTTCAAAAACTATTCCTTTTCTTTTTTCTTTTCTTCATTTCTCCGCACCGCTTCCTCTCCTTTTTCTATGTTGCTGTAATTTAAGCTGAAACGTGAAAACCGAAAACTCAACAAAGAGGAGATAACTTTGTTATCAATGAATCGTGCTTATCCCCTAATATAGCCCCTGTTACATGGTCAACCAAGTCTTCATGAGTCTTTGTTCTCACTTGTTACAGGTCATATCCTTTGTTACACTAGACTACAAGCAGAAGCTCATGGCAGCAGTAACAGGCAACACGAGTGTGGTCAACGACCTGGCTAATGTAAGTCAGATATTTCAGTGATTCATTCATTTCTTATTCAATGACTGAAACAGTTTTTCTTGTTGTTTTTTTTTTAAATATTATAAACAAAAATCCTATATGGCCTTCGTTGACTTTGGAATTGTTTCTTTAAAAAATGCCATTTTAATATGTTTCTAAATATTGGTTATAGATCTACATATAGTAAGTAAGAACCAATTTGGTTTAAACATTGAAGTCTCATGCTTTTTGTTTAAATTTGATGACAAACAGTTTCATGTAGAAAGCCTCTGATAATATTTAGTAGAGCAATAATTGTAACATTCAAATCTTACTAAAAGCGAAAGCAAATACAAATTACATTCTATAAAACGATCACTTGATTGGAAATTCGAGGTTGGGAATCATAGCGAAAGGGCTTTGACTTTGTTTCGTATCGTAACAAACGATAAATTATTGCATTGGAGGCTGTCTACTTCGATGCCAATCTTAATTCTGTATGTTTTGTGTGTGTTATTTAACCTTGGTTAGGCCTATAGTAGAATATGCATCCTCTGTTTGGGACCCCCTCAACTAAAAAAAAACATAAACTGGAACAGACACAAAATAGAGCAGTGAGATTCATAACAAACGAATATTCACATTTGACTAGAGTCAAGAGTAACAACTTTAGTAAAATCGCTAAATTTAGAAAGTAGCGATCATTGGTCTGTATATTCGCCATGAATGATGTTAGCGTCAAGAATTATTCAAATCAGAATGTATCTTTGTGTCAACCACCCCGCACTGGCCTATATTTGACCATAAATCATCACAGGGTAAATCCTATGCAACTGATGCGACTGGTAGCTGCCAATCTTCAGATTTAGTTCCAAGAGACCCGTATCCTCAATGTCTGCCTGGTAAGTAGTTAGAACTAAATCTTGGTCACATTACCTAGACATATTTTAGACCATTATTTCATTCACTTCTGAGATCTGTCCTTGTATCTTCTTACCTTCTACATCAAAACAAAAAGTTCTAGGTTTGAGATTAGAGAGTAAATATAGTATTACTACAGCAGAGAGAGAGAGAGAGAGAGAGAGAGAGATTGTGCGTTTGTGAGAAAGAAAGAGAAACCGTGTGTTTATGAGAGACAGAGAGTTTGTGTCGTTGTGAAAAGAGAATGTGTATTTGTGTGTGAGAAAGAGATTTTGTGTATGTGTCAAAAAGATTGTGTGTTTGTGAGAGAGAGAGAGAGAAAGAGAGACCGTGTGAGAGAGAGAGACCGTGTGAGAGAGAGAGAAACCGTGTGTTTGTGAGAGCGACAGTGTTTGTGTGTGTGTGTGAGAGAGAGAGAGATCGTGTGTGAGAGAAAGAGAGAGAGAGATCGTGTGAGAGAGAGAGAGAGACCGTGTGTGAGAGAAAGAGAGAGAGAGATCGTGAGAGAGAGAGAGAGAGACCGTGTGTGAGAGAAAGAGAGAGAGAGAGATCGTGTGAGAGAGAGAGAGAGACCGTGTGTGAGAGAAAGAGAGAGTGAGAGGAGACCGTGTGTGAGAGAAAGAGAGAGAGAGATACTGTAAATAGGTGAGAGAGAGAGAAACTGTGTGATGGTCTGAGAAGAGATAGAGACTGTGTGTGTGAGAGAGACTGTGTGAAAAAGAAAGAGGTAAGTGTACAGTGTACACGTCTATTCTCTCACCACCCATTCTTGGATGGAGTTAAAACTTTAAACATTTATCGTATCTAACAAAACAGGAATCAACTTTTAAAAACTAACCAATTTGTCATATATGTATTGGTAATTAATTATTTAGTTTAATATCAAATAGGGAATTAACTTCTACATTATTGAGAGATATAGTTGTAGATAAGTTATGTTTTTTTTCATATTTTGCTAGTTTATTGTTATGTATCTCTGTCTTTTTCTCTGTATTCAGCTAACGCAGTACTCATTGGGAATATTTACATTGGCTTTGGCTCAAACACGCTGAACGCTACAGGCTGGACGTTCCCTTACAATAATGGAGTGGTCAAGATTGGTTTTACCAACGACCCCAATGCACCTAATGTTCCAATCATATCGAGATTTGTTGACGGTAAGTAGCACTCAATCCATAAAAAAAAAAAACTTTTAGCGTTGTAACGATAACTGTTAGTCGCATCCGAGCTGTGTCTTACGCAGATGAACCTAACGGAGGTAACTCTCAACTAACGAAATCCAGTAACACCGGCGAAAGGCCAACACTAGAAGTTAGTCGACGCTGGTAGTGAATGTCGAACAAGGGAACCGTCGAATGTCGTCAAGCTAAATCTCTACGTCCATAAAACGACATCTCTAAAGCCTTCAGAAGTATTCTGTTTACATTTCGCTATGTCTCCCCAAAACCTAGCCTAGTTTTTACTAGTCGCGTCATTGTCATTAAGTCAAAAATTCCCCCTATTTACGAAACAAATAACTAATTCCAAATCGTGCCCTAACATAAACAAATCATAAAGGGATTGTATAACGTCTCATTTGTCTCGCAATGATCAGATTTGTATAAAGCTTTTGTTCAGACTGTCAGAATACAGTCCAAATGCTACATCTTCCTTGTTCAAAGGCGTTGCCATTATTGGTTCCAAGACGACTAGACACATTTGGCTTAGTTAATGGCCTCTATTTATTTCTACTGTGTAAAGTGAATTGATTCCTTTTGTTGCTAGATGTCTGTTCAAAGGTGAACGATTCTTATTTAAGCTCTTTCCCGTGTTTTCTTAATTCCTTTCTGGCCTCAGTCTGAATACGAGGCCTGTATAACGCTCACCATATATCTATACTAATGACTAGTTTTGACTGTCCAGTAGGCCTACATACATGAGTAAATTCAAATGTACATTACATAAAATATAACTATCTATAACTATAACGCTTTTTTTAATGGATATAACTATCTATAGCCTATATAGCATATATAACTATAGGCCTAAGTAACTATGCATAAGAATTGTAACCATTTTAACTATAATCAAACAAAATCTATACTATAAAGGTAAAATACGACTGACTGATCATTTAAACACTCATTTAGTCACCAAGATATCTCAGCTGACAAACGGGTTCGCATGAAATTTCGTGCTCATTTTTACCTTACCTCTCAAGTGTTTGCTAAGAAAAAACTTTGACAGACACGGTCGAATTTTTTTTTTTAAATTAGCTTAATTGTATGAAAAAGAGAGATGATTGTGCGCGTGTGTGCTTGTGAAGATAAGACTTGACTCTATGACACCGCTTCTTCTCTACATCATCGTCTACATTTCCTCAAGACCTACATCTAGGATTTAGATCCCATGGAATTGTTAGTGCGACTGTGAGGGATCATTCACCTGTTGGATTATCAAATCTGTTGTCGGGAACAAGAGTTGATCTTTTTATATAGAATTGTGTCTTTTATCATTCATACACTTTACACAAATGTTGTTTTGGGACGTTGATAAAACCAAATTTGTGTTTCTTTTTTTTTTTTACAAAACACAATGTCAAAAAAAATGTAGTGAAAAAAAGGGGGGGGGCATGTGCGGGGGGGGGCCTTTAATTGAGGCCTTCGGAAAATGCTTTTGTTTTTCTGTATACATGTCACTGATGGTCTAAGAAGAGGTGTGTGGTGTCTAATACCAAACATTGCGTGTGCCTTATAATGGAAGAAAGCAAAGCAAAAGGTAAAACTAACCTAAAGGGCTATATTTAGAATACAAGAGCTGAAAGTCTGTGCGGATGGGCTCGATCCATTGGATGTTTGGAGTATGCTAAAAAAAACAGTTAAGGAGGGACATTCTAACAAAAAAAAAAAGAGATTCCAGAAAAAGAGAGAAAGAGAAAAAAAGGAAGAGAGAAAAAGAGAGAGAGAGTAGGAGAGCAAGAGCACGCGAAGGAAAGATATGCATATCTATATATACATTGTAATAACTGAAGGGAGGCAACTCAACGAGACATGGGTGTTTATTTACATGGAGACATGACAAACATATATATATAGAGAGAGAAAGATGATATAACAGATACTAGAATTCATTAAAATGCGGCATATTTATTGGAATTTAAAAAAAGGAGGGGGTATCCAGCCAAAATAAACAATTTATAGCTTGGGAACAAATCAACGGGCGTAACCGATGTGTAATGCTAGTATGTAATAAAATACATATGTTGCATTTGTAATTCAAAGATTTACTGCTGTTGTACCACTACTTTACTACTCCTTCCCCTCCCCCCCCCCAATGTGCAGTAAGACGTGCTATAAATAGTATAAGAGAAATGTAAATGACGTCATTTCGATGGCCACATAGACCTGTAGGTGTCTGATGTTGTCACATAGAACATAATCCATGTTTTGTATTGGCATTCATCCATGTTTTGTATTGGCATTCATCCATGTTTTGTATTGGCATTCATCCATGTTTTGTATTGGCATTCATCCATGTTTTGTATTGGCATTCATCCATGTTTTGTATTGGCATTCATCCATGTTTTGTATTGGCATTCATCCATGTTTTGTATTGGCATTCATCCATGTTTTGTATTTGCATATCTTCCAGAGAAAGGTGTTTTGTACTCTAGTTTTACTGCCGACGCTGTTGCTAACCTCACCCAGCCTGAGAGATTGAAGGTCCCAAGCCCTTGTCCACCTAAAGTTATTGTTTGACGAGAAACAGAGAACTTGATATTGAAATCTGACTCCCTAAGTGTTCATCTCATGCATTCTAGGCTGTCTGCAAGAAAAAATCTCTTTCTATGTCATCTAATTAGAATGTATCTGAACAATTTAAAAAGTGTGAAATATTGTCATCAAAATGAAAACAAAAACATAATCAACATAATATTCATACATGCAACACCTTCATTTATGTTCACTTTAACTTGAATAAACTCACTAATTAGAATGTAAACTACACTGCTTCACTCTTTCAATGTAGTTTATATGTTCGTCATAGTTTGTGTTTATGCTATACCGCTGACTCTGCATGTTGTCAGCCTAGTCCAGTGTAGTGTAGACAGATGTTGTTCTCTGTTTTAAGTATCTCGCTGACTAGTAAAACTGATCATTTCCAAATGCATCCTATTACAAAGAGAGAACACATTTAAACTGCGTGAACAAAGATCCAAATCTCAGCACTGACAGCTTTAAGCTCCATGTATGTTTCACTAGTTAAATTACCAACAGTTCTGAGGAAATCTATACACAATAATAATAATAAATGTCGTCCTGTTTTATTTTTATTTTATTAAGGGGGGGGGGTCAATCACTTGACACATGACCAATCAACGCTAATAAATTGAAAAGGATTTTTTACGACAGAGGGGACACAGAGAGTCAGTTTACATGTCAGACTGGTACCTGGTCGCAGTTAGGTGATGGGTCCAGTTGGGAAATCTGTGGTTCGAGCCCTCCGAGCTTATCTATGTCTCACATTATTTTCTTCACATTTGATCTCAATAACCTTTGGTACCTTAATGCTGCTGTTACATATTATATTGTTGTTTGCCTTTATGTGTTCTATGTCATGTTTGTTTATCCTTTGTTTTGGCACTAAAAGCCTCAAGCTCCAAGATGGCTGCCTAGTCGTGCGGTTTGCGTGCTGGACTGTCGTTGGACTTATCGATGGTCCCGGGTTCAAACCCTGTCCGCTCCCATCCCCCGTCGTCCTGCGGGAGGTTTGGACTAGGAAGTAAATTACCTTCAACTCTTAAGGGACATCCGAAACATGTCAAACATTTTACAAATAAACATGTTTGAATTTCAGAACGAAGTAAAGCGCATGCTGCCGGGAATCAGCTCTCCTCCGGACTCCCTTTCTGAGTGTACAGAAACATACTGCCTCTTCAATATTAAGGCATTCTTTTTTATTCAGTCCAATCTCCAGAAGAAGTATCTTATGTTTACAAATACTTACAAATAATCTGCCCCCCCCCCAAAAAAAATCCTTAAAAAGAACTCCAGAAACCACTGTGGGAGCCTACAGCGCTGTCCCAGCACCAAAGCTGACTTGGGGGGCGGCGATAACGATTTTTTTTTCTTGGAGAACGCTTCCGGTAAAAGTTTGAGAAAATACTGTAAAAACAAATAACATTGATTTCTAGTTTCGACAAGTCAGTTGATTGACCTATGAAATATGTTTATATAGACCTACTTGATTTCACCTTCTAGAAAATCATTTTCGTGCTATTTCATAGTTCTGCAATCACTACACTTATAACAAAGTGTTAATAAAAGTGTTTGTAACAATCACTTAGTCTGCACCTGGTTCGTAACTCGCAAATTCACATTTATGTTATAAGATCAAATTCATCAAATAAGACTATGAAGATTGTAAAAACATTTTGCAGGGGAAAAAAAAGGTTCTTGGTTGACTTATTTTGTAAACTTGTTGGAGCTTAAGATAATCTCAATTTCATATCAGAGACCTGAGATGAACTCCTATTGAAAAATCAGAGCAGGAAGGACTAGTCCTCCCGTAGTGCTCTGGCAAGAAACTTAGCCGTCCGGCGTAGTGCCTCATATCTACCATACAAGACGAGTGACTGCACAGGCAAGTCCTCCCTTAGCTCGCGGAGCTGGAGACACTCGTACAAGACATGCGACACTGTTTCAACATATCAGAGACTGAATAGTACAGACTTAATTTAAACTTTCTTTTCTTTATAAATGATCCCTAAAAAGTGTGTACACTTTGCATGCTTCAATTAAAAAAATAAAATTACACCGTTTCTGACGATCATACGATACACCTATAAATATATGTATATATGTTAGACAAGACAAAGGTTCAAGTGAAATCCTATTGTGCAACTGTACACGCTGTATACGAGCAAGATAAGGATATGCGTGACAGTAACTTGCTACTTGTCAGGTTCTTCTCCTGGCTCCTCTAGAGGTGTGAAGACACAAACTTACAACCTGTATCATTTCGACCTCCACAGATCCACAAAGCCGACAAACTTTATAATTATTAAATCATTTCTAAACGTTACTTTAAAAAAAAACAACAACACTTCTCTCAAATTTCAGCTCAAGAAGAACAATAAGTCCAATATCTCACACACACACTTGTACTGCTAACGCATTAACGTCTTGTTCCACCACAAGATAACAACAGACTAACGATTGCTCTCTCTCTCTCTCTCATACAAGGAAAACTATCAAGATAACAACAGACTAACGATTGCTCTCTCTCATACAAGAAAAACTATCAAGATAACAACAGACTAACGATTGCTCTCTCTCTCATACAAGGAAAACTATCAAGATAACAACAGACTAACGATTGCTCTCTCTCTCTCTCTCTCTCATACAAGGAAAACTATCAAGATAACAACAGACTAACGATTGCTCTCTCTCTCATACAAGGAAAACTATCAAGATAACAACAGACTAACGATTGCTCTCTCTCTCTCATACAAGGAAAACTATCAAGATAACAACAGACTAACGATTGCTCTCTCTCATACAAGGAAAACTATCAAGATAACAACAGACTAACGATTGCTCTCTCTCTCTCTCATACAAGGAAAACTATCAAGATAACAACAGACTAACGATTGCTCTCTCTCTCTCTCTCATACAAGGAAAACTATCAAGATAACAACAGACTAACGATTGCTCTCTCTCTCTCTCATACAAGGAAACTATCAAGATAACAACAGACTAACGATTGCTCTCTCTCTCATACAAGGAAACTATCAAGATAACAACAGACTAACGATTGCTCTCTCTCTCATACAAGGAAAACTATCAAGATAACAACAGACTAACGATTGCTCTCTCTCTCTCTCTCATACAAGGAAAACTATCAAGATAACAACAGACTAACGATTGCTCTCTCTCTCTCATACAAGGAAACTATCAAGATAACAACAGACTAACGATTGCTCTCTCTCTCATACAAGGAAAACTATCAAGATAACAACAGACTAACGATTGCTCTCTCTCTCTCTCTCTCTCATACAAGGAAAACTATCAAGATAACAACAGACTAACGATTGCTCTCTCTCTCTCTCATACAAGGAAACTATCAAGATAACAACAGACTAACGATTGCTCTCTCTCTCTCATACAAGGAAAACTATCAAGATAACAACAGACTAACGATTGCAATCTCTCTCATACAAGGAAAACTATCAAGATAACAACAGACTAACGATTGCTCTCTCTCTCTCTCTCTCTCTCATACAAGGAAAACTATCAAGATAACAACAGACTAACGATTGCTCTCTCTCTCATACAAGGAAAACTATCAAGATAACAACAGACTAACGATTGCTCTCTCTCTCTCTCTCTCTCTCATACAAGGAAAACTATCAAGATAACAACAGACTAACGATTGCTCTCTCTCTCTCATACAAGGAAAACTATCAAGATAACAACAGACTAACGATTGCTCTCTCTCTCTCTCTCATACAAGGAAAACTATCAAGATAACAACAGACTAACGATTGCTCTCTCTCTCATACAAGGAAAACTATCAAGATAACAACAGACTAACGATTGCTCTCTCTCATACAAGAAAAACTATCAAGATAACAACAGACTAACGATTGCTCTCTCTCTCTCTCTCTCTCTCATACAAGGAAAACTATCAAGATAACAACAGACTAACGATTGCTTTCTCTCTCATACAAGGAAAACTATCAAGATAACAACAGACTAACGATTGCTCTCTCTCTCTCTCTCATACAAGGAAAACTATCAAGATAACAACAGACTAACGATTGCTCTCTCTCTCTCATACAAGGAAAACTATCAAGATAACAACAGACTAACGATTGCTCTCTCTCTCATACAAGGAAAACTATCAAGATAACAACAGACTAACGATTGCTCTCTCTCATACAAGAAAAACTATCAAGATAACAAAAGACTAACGATTGCTCTCTCTCATACAAGGAAAACTATCAAGATAACAACAGACTAACGATTGCTCTCTCTCTCATACAAGGAAAACTATCAAGATAACAACAGACTAACGATTGCTCTCTCTCATACAAGGAAAACTATCAAGATAACAACAGACTAACGATTGCTCTCTCTCATACAAGGAAAACTATCAAGATAACAGACTAACGATTGCTCTCTCTCATACAAGGAAAACTATCAAGATAACAACAGACTAACGATTGCTCTCTCTCTCTCTCTCTCTCTCATACAAGGAAAACTATCAAGATAACAACAGACTAACGATTGCTCTCTCTCTCATACAAGGAAAACTATCAAGATAACAACAGACTAACGATTGCTCTCTCTCATACAAGGAAAACTATCAAGATAACAACAGACTAACGATTGCTCTCTCTCATACAAGGAAAACTATCAAGATAACAGACTAACGATTGATCTCTCTCTCTCATACAAGGAAACCTATCAAGATAACAACAGACTAACGATTGCTCTCTCTCTCATACAAGGAAAACTATCAAGATAACAACAGACTAACGATTGCTCTCTCTCTCATACAAGGAAAACTATCAAGATAACAACAGACTAACGATTGCTTTCTCTCTCATACAAGGAAAACTATCAAGATAACAACAGACTAACGATTGCTCTCTCTCTCTCTCATACAAGGAAAACTATCAAGATAACAACAGACTAACGATTGCTCTCTCTCTCTCTCATACAAGGAAAACTATCAAGATAACAACAGACTAACGATTGCTCTCTCTCTCATACAAGGAAAACTATCAAGATAACAACAGACTAACGATTGCTCTCTCTCTCATACAAGGAAAACTATCAAGATAACAACAGACTAACGATTGCTCTCTCTCTCATACAAGGAAAACTATCAAGATAACAACAGACTAACGATTGCTCTCTCTCTCTCTCTCATACAAGGAAAACTATCAAGATAACAACAGACTAACGATTGCTCTCTCTCTCTCTCATACAAGGAAAACTATCAAGATAACAACAGACTAACGATTGCTCTCTCTCTCATACAAGGAAAACTATCAAGATAACAACAGACTAACGATTGCTCTCTCTCATACAAGGAAACTATCAAGATAACAACAGACTAACGATTGCTCTCTCTCATACAAGGAAAACTATCAAGATAACAGACTAACGATTGCTCTCTTTCTCTCTCATACAAGGAAAACTATCAAGATAACAACAGACTAACGACTGCTCTCTCTCATACAAGGAAACTATCAAGATAACAACAGACTAACGATTGCTCTCTCTCATACAAGGAAAACTATCAAGATAACAACAGACTAACGATTGCTCTCTCTCTCTCATACAAGGAAAACTATCAAGATAACAACAGACTAACGATTGCTCTCTCTCATACAAGGAAAACTATCAAGATAACAACAGACTAACGATTGCTCTCTCTCATACAAGGAAAACTATCAAGATAACAGACTAACGATTGCTCTCTCTCTCTCTCTCTCTCATACAAGGAAAACTATCAAGATAACAACAGACTAACGATTGCTCTCTCTCATACAAAGAAAACTATCAAGATAACAGACTAACGATTGCTCTCTCTCATACAAGGAAAACTATCAAGATAACAGACTAACGATTGCTCTCTCTCATACAAGGAAAACTATCAAGATAACAACAGACTAACGATTGCTCTCTCTCTCATACAAGGAAAACTATCAAGATAACAACAGACTAACGATTGCTCTCTCTCTCATACAAGGAAAACTATCAAGATAACAACAGACTAACGATTGCTCTCTCTCTCTCTCTCTCTCATACAAGGAAAACTATCAAGATAACAACAGACTAACGATTGCTCTCTCTCTCTCATACAAGGAAAACTATCAAGATAACAACAGACTAACGATTGCTCTCTCTCTCTCTCTCATACAAGGAAAACTATCAAGATAACAACAGACTAACGATTGCTCTCTCTCTCATACAAGGAAAACTATCAAGATAACAACAGACTAACGATTGCTCTGTCTCATACAAGGAAAACTATCAAGATAACAACAGACTAACGATTGCTCTCTCTCTCTCTCATACAAGGAAAACTATCAAGATAACAACAGACTAACGATTGCTCTCTCTCTCATACAAGGAAAACTATCAAGATAACAACAGACTAACGATTGCTCTCTCTCTCTCTCTCTCTCATACAAGGAAAACTATCAAGATAACAACAGACTAACGATTGCTCTCTCTCTCATACAAGGAAAACTATCAAGATAACAACAGACTAACGATTGCTCTCTCTCTCTCTCTCATACAAGGAAAACTATCAAGATAACAACAGACTAACGATTGCTCTCTCTCTCTCATACAAGGAAAACTATCAAGATAACAACAGACTAACGATTGCTCTCTCTCTCATACAAGGAAAACTATCAAGATAACAACAGACTAACGATTGCTCTCTCTCATACAAGAAAAACTATCAAGATAACAAAAGACTAACGATTGCTCTCTCTCATACAAGGAAAACTATCAAGATAACAACAGACTAACGATTGCTCTCTCTCTCATACAAGGAAAACTATCAAGATAACAACAGACTAACGATTGCTCTCTCTCATACAAGGAAAACTATCAAGATAACAACAGACTAACGATTGCTCTCTCTCATACAAGGAAAACTATCAAGATAACAGACTAACGATTGCTCTCTCTCATACAAGGAAAACTATCAAGATAACAACAGACTAACGATTGCTCTCTCTCTCATACAAGGAAAACTATCAAGATAACAACAGACTAACGATTGCTCTCTCTCTCATACAAGGAAAACTATCAAGATAACAACAGACTAACGATTGCTTTCTCTCTCATACAAGGAAAACTATCAAGATAACAACAGACTAACGATTGCTCTCTCTCTCTCTCATACAAGGAAAACTATCAAGATAACAACAGACTAACGATTGCTCTCTCTCTCTCTCTCTCATACAAGGAAAACTATCAAGATAACAACAGACTAACGATTGCTCTCTCTCTCTCATACAAGGAAAACTATCAAGATAACAACAGACTAACGATTGCTCTCTCTCTCTCATACAAGGAAAACTATCGAGATAACAACAGACTAACGATTGCTCTCTCTCATACAAGGAAAACTATCAAGATAACAACAGACTAACGATTGCTCTCTCTCTCTCTCATACAAGGAAAACTATCAAGATAACAACAGACTAACGATTGCTCTCTCTCTCTCTCTCATACAAGGAAAACTATCAAGATAACAACAGACTAACGATTGCTCTCTCTCTCTCTCTCATACAAGGAAACTATCAAGATAACAACAGACTAACGATTGCTCTCTCTCTCATACAAGGAAAACTATCAAGATAACAACAGACTAACGATTGCTCTCTCTCTCTCTCTCTCTCATACAAGGAAAACTATCAAGATAACAACAGACTAACGATTGCTCTCTCTCTCTCTCATTCAAGGAAACTATCAAGATAACAACAGACTAACGATTGCTCTCTCTCTCTCTGTCATACAAGGAAAACTATCAAGATAACAACAGACTAACGATTGCTCTCTCTCTCATACAAGGAAACTATCAAGATAACAACAGACTAACGATTGCTCTCTCTCTCATACAAGGAAAACTATCAAGATAACAACAGACTAACGATTGCTCTCTCTCTCTCTCTCATACAAGGAAAACTATCAAGATAACAACAGACTAACGATTGCTCTCTCTCTCTCATACAAGGAAACTATCAAGATAACAACAGACTAACGATTGCTCACTCTCTCTCATACAAGGAAAACTATCAAGATAACAACAGACTAACGATTGCACTCTCTCTCATACAAGGAAAACTATCAAGATAACAACAGACTAACGATTGCTCTCTCTCTCATACAAGGAAAACTATCAAGATAACAACAGACTAACGAGTGCTCTCTCTCTCTCTCTCTCATACAAGGAAAACTATCAAGATAACAACAGACTAACGATTGCTCTCTCTCTCATACAAGGAAACTATCAAGATAACAACAGACTAACGATTGCTCTCTCTCTCATACAAGGAAAACTATCAAGATAACAACAGACTAACGATTGCTCTCTCTCTCTCTCTCATACAAGGAAAACTATCAAGATAACAACAGACTAACGATTGCTCTCTCTCTCATACAAGGAAACTATCAAGATAACAACAGACTAACGATTGCTCTCTCTCTCATACAAGGAAAACTATCAAGATAACAACAGACTAACGATTGCTCTCTCTCTCTCTCTCTCATACAAGGAAAACTATCAAGATAACAACAGACTAACGATTGCTCTCTCTCTCTCATACAAGGAAACTATCAAGATAACAACAGACTAACGATTGCTCACTCTCTCTCATACAAGGAAAACTATCAAGATAACAACAGACTAACGATTGCACTCTCTCTCATACAAGGAAAACTATCAAGATAACAACAGACTAACGATTGCTCTCTCTCTCTCTCTCTCTCTCATACAAGGAAAACTATCAAGATAACAACAGACTAACGATTGCTCTCTCTCTCTCATACAAGGAAAACTATCAAGATAACAACAGACTAACGATTGCTCTCTCTCTCTCTCTCTCTCATACAAGGAAAACTATCAAGATAACAACAGACTAACGATTGCTCTCTCTCTCTCATACAAGGAAAACTATCAAGATAACAACAGACTAACGATTGCTCTCTCTCTCTCATACAAGGAAAACTATCAAGATAACAACAGACTAACGATTGCTCTCTCTCTCATACAAGGAAAACTATCAAGATAACAACAGACTAACGATTGCTCTCTCTCATACAAGGAAAACTATCAAGATAACAACAGACTAACGATTGCTCTCTCTCTCTCTCATACAAGGAAAACTATCAAGATAACAACAGACTAACGATTGCTCTCTCTCTCATACAAGGAAAACTATCAAGATAACAACAGACTAACGATTGCTCTCTCTCTCTCTCTCTCATACAAGGAAAACTATCAAGATAACAACAGACTATCGATTGCTTTCTCTCTCATACAAGGAAAACTATCAAGATAACAACAGACTAACGATTGCTCTCTCTCTCTCTCTCATACAAGGAAAACTATCAAGATAACAACAGACTAACGATTGCTCTCTCTCTCTCATACAAGGAAAACTATCAAGATAACAACAGACTAACGATTGCTCTCTCTCTCATACAAGGAAAACTATCAAGATAACAACAGACTAACGATTGCTCTCTCTCATACAAGAAAAACTATCAAGATAACAACAGACTAACGATTGCTCTCTCTCTCATACAAGGAAAACTATCAAGATAACAACAGACTAACGATTGCTCTCTCTCATACAAGGAAAACTATCAAGATAACAACAGACTAACGATTGCTCTCTCTCTCATACAAGGAAAACTATCAAGATAACAACAGACTAACGATTGCTCTCTCTCTCTCATACAAGGAAAACTATCAAGATAACAACAGACTAACGATTGCTCTCTCTCTCTCTCATACAAGGAAACTATCAAGATAACAACAGACTAACGATTGCTCTCTCTCTCTCTCTCATACAAGGAAAACTATCAAGATAACAACAGACTAACGATTGCTCTCTCTCTCTCTCATACAAGGAAACTATCAAGATAACAACAGACTAACGATTGCTCTCTCTCTGTCATACAAGGAAAACTATCAAGATAACAACAGACTAACGATTGCTCTCTCTCTCTCTCTCTCATACAAGGAAAACTATCAAGATAACAACAGACTAACGATTGCTCTCTCTCTCATACAAGGAAAACTATCAAGATAACAACAGACTAACGATTGCTCTCTCTCATACAAGGAAAACTATCAAGATAACAACAGACTAACGATTGCTCTCTCTCTCTCTCATACAAGGAAAACTATCAAGATAACAACAGACTAACGATTGCTCTCTCTCTCATACAAGGAAAACTATCAAGATAACAACAGACTAACGATTGCTCTCTCTCTCTCTCTCTCATACAAGGAAAACTATCAAGATAACAACAGACTATCGATTGCTTTCTCTCTCATACAAGGAAAACTATCAAGATAACAACAGACTAACGATTGCTCTCTCTCTCTCTCTCATACAAGGAAAACTATCAAGATAACAACAGACTAACGATTGCTCTCTCTCTCTCATACAAGGAAAACTATCAAGATAACAACAGACTAACGATTGCTCTCTCTCTCATACAAGGAAAACTATCAAGATAACAACAGACTAACGATTGCTCTCTCTCATACAAGAAAAACTATCAAGATAACAACAGACTAACGATTGCTCTCTCTCTCATACAAGGAAAACTATCAAGATAACAACAGACTAACGATTGCTCTCTCTCATACAAGGAAAACTATCAAGATAACAACAGACTAACGATTGCTCTCTCTCTCATACAAGGAAAACTATCAAGATAACAACAGACTAACGATTGCTCTCTCTCTCTCATACAAGGAAAACTATCAAGATAACAACAGACTAACGATTGCTCTCTCTCTCTCTCATACAAGGAAACTATCAAGATAACAACAGACTAACGATTGCTCTCTCTCTCTCATACAAGGAAAACTATCAAGATAACAACAGACTAACGATTGCTCTCTCTCTCTCTCTCATACAAGGAAAACTATCAAGATAACAACAGACTAACGATTGCTCTCTCTCTCTCTCATACAAGGAAACTATCAAGATAACAACAGACTAACGATTGCTCTCTCTCTGTCATACAAGGAAAACTATCAAGATAACAACAGACTAACGATTGCTCTCTCTCTCATACAACGAAAACTATCAAGATAACAACAAACTAACGAGTGCTCTCTCTCTCTCTCTCTCTCTCTCATACAAGGAAAACTATCAAGATAACAACAGACTAACGATTGCTCTCTCTCTCATACAAGGAAACTATCAAGATAACAACAGACTAACGATTGCTCTCTCTCTCTCATACAAGGAAAACTATCAAGATAACAACAGACTAACGATTGCTCTCTCTCTCTCTCATACAAGGAAAACTATCAAGATAACAACAGACTAACGATTGCTCTCTCTCTCTCTCATACAAGGAAACTATCAAGATAACAACAGACTAACGATTGCTCTCTCTCTCATACAAGGAAAACTATCAAGATAACAACAGACTAACGATTGCTCTCTCTCTCTCTCTCTCTCTCATACAAGGAAAACTATCAAGATAACAACAGACTAACGATTGCTCTCTCTCTCTCTCATACAAGGAAACTATCAAGATAACAACAGACTAACGATTGCTCTCTCTCTCTCATACAAGGAAAACTATCAAGATAACAACAGACTAACGATTGCACTCTCTCTCATACAAGGAAAACTATCAAGATAACAACAGACTAACGATTGCTCTCTCTCTCTCTCTCTCTCTCATACAAGGAAAACTATCAAGATAACAACAGACTAACGATTGCTCTCTCTCTCTCTCATACAAGGAAACTATCAAGATAACAACAGACTAACGATTGCTCTCTCTCTCTCATACAAGGAAAACTATCAAGATAACAACAGACTAACGATTGCACTCTCTCTCATACAAGGAAAACTATCAAGATAACAACAGACTAACGATTGCTCTCTCTCTCTCTCTCTCTCTCATACAAGGAAAACTATCAAGATAACAACAGACTAACGATTGCTCTCTCTCTCTCATACAAGGAAAACTATCAAGATAACAACAGACTAACGATTGCTCTCTCTCTCTCTCTCTCTCATACAAGGAAAACTATCAAGATAACAACAGACTAACGATTGCTCTCTCTCTCTCATACAAGGAAAACTATCAAGATAACAACAGACTAACGATTGCTCTCTCTCTCTCTCTCATACAAGGAAAACTATCAAGATAACAACAGACTAACGATTGCTCTCTCTCTCTCTCATACAAGGAAACTTTCAAGATAACATCAGACTAACGATTGCTCTCTCTCTCTCTCTCTCTCATACAAGGAAAACTATCAAGATAACAACAGACTAACGATTTTTCTATCTCTCTCTCATACAAGGAAACTATCAAGATAACAACAGACTAACGATTGCTCTCTCTCTGTCATACAAGGAAAACTATCAAGATAACAACAGACTAACGATTGCTCTCTCTCTCATACAAGGAAAACTATCAAGATAACAACAGACTAACGATTGCTCTCTCTCTCTCTCTCTCATACAAGGAAAACTATCAAGATAACAACAGACTAACGATTGATCTCTCTCTCTCATACAAGGAAACTATCAAGATAACAACAGACTAACGATTGCTCTCTCTCTCTCTCATACAAGGAAACTATCAAGATAACAACAGACTAACGATTGCTCTCTCTCTCTCATACAAGGAAACTATCAAGATAACAACAGACTAACGATTGCTCTCTCTCTCATACAAGGAAATCTCATTCATATACAAGTAGACAGTTCATATTCATGCATGGGAATATAAGCAAAGGGATATAACTCGTTATTATTATTATTATTATTGGCCTCCTTCAGTCGTGAAACGGCTATGGTTCATCTCGAACAAGTGAGATGAAAGCCTGGGCATTGTCTATGGTCGGAACGATGTCGCCCACACAGCAGTTCCTCCTTCTCCGCGCAGCAGATGAGACCGAAAGGAATGGATTATCCTATACAGTTTGGGATCAGTAGCGCTGCAGGCTCTGCCTAAGGGTCACCAGTCTTTCATACCAAATTAGCAACCAAACGACACTAATTGGTGGAATTGGTTTGTGTATTTGTATTAAATGTTCCGGATGTTCCTTCACAATGGAATATTATTATTCTTACATCCTAGTCCAAACCTTTCCGCAGCGGATAGGGTTCGAACCCGGAAATTATCGATACGACAATCTGACTTAAGACTAGTGAATTTTTTCATTCAACGCACACTAAATCTGTTTCCAGTAGCCAGGCAATATACATGTGTACTGATCCTACCATTATGTTACCATACTCCAGATATGATTTCATTACTATATTTAGGCCTAATTTAAAGAAGTTTGCTTCATTATCAATTAATAGGGGGGGCGGTATCTGGTTCGTTAAGCGCTTGGCTTCCGAACCTGGAGTTATGTCCTCGAATCTCTGTGAAGACTGGGATTTTGAATTCGGGATTTTTAGGGCGCCCCCTAAGTCCACTCAACTCTAAAGGGTACCTGACTTTAGTTGGAGAAAGTTAAGGCAGTTGGTCGTCGTTATGCTGAACACATGATACCTTGCTCGTTAACCGTTGGCCTTAACAGATGACCTTAACGTCATCTGACCTACATATCGCAAGGTTTGAAAGGGGAACTTTTCTTTACTTTACTGATTACTAAATAAGTAGAAGGCATTGTCTTCGAATCCGACGATAAAGAATGGGTGCAGTATTTCACAGGACGAATGAGCTCCAATTGCAACCTGTATATTTTGCCACATTTAATGCAGACAAATTCTTTGGGGGGGGGGGGGTCTTTCCAAGTCTTCTTTTCGTCGTCTGTCTGTCTTCGACAAAGTCTTGGGGGGGGGGGTCTTTCCAAGTCTTCTTTTCGTCATCTGTCTGTCTTCGACAAAGTCTTGGGGGGGGGGTCTTTCCAAGTCTTCTTTTCGTCGTCTGTCTGTCTTCGACAAAGTCTTGGGGGGGGGGGTCTTTCCAAGTCTTCTTTTCGTCATCTGTCTGTCTTCGACAAAGTCTTGGGGGGGGGGGGTCTTTCCATGTCTTCTTTTCGTCGTCTGTCTGTCTTCGACAAAGTCTTGGGGGGGGGGGGGTCTTTCCAAGTCTTCTTTTCGTCGTCTGTCTGTCTTCGACAAAGTCTTGGGGGGGGGGGGTCTTTTTCCAAGTCTTCTTTTTGTCGTCTGTGTCTGTCTTCGACAAGGGCCCTTCTTTTAGTCTCACATGTGTGTCTTAGAACTCCAGGTGTCTCTCTATCTGCTGCCATCTTTCCTCTAGATAAAATGCCAGTGACAGCAAAATGACATATGGCTACATCTTCAAACAGATTTAAGAACTCTGTTATATTCTATCCCTTAATGTATTATTTCTTCTATATTTACACGAAGAAAATGTATATAAAACCGGGTTTACCAACTTCAAGGTAGAACCGCAGATGTCAGATGTTTCATGACACGTGATTCAATTATATGTTTATAGTTTTAAATTGTTCGTCCTTTTGTATACATTTTCTTGCTTTTACTTTTTAAAATAAAGTTACATATTGTAACCATTGACAGTTACAGGAAAGGAACTTGGGGAGATGGAATGTGGGCCGAACTAAGAACTCACATGATAACAAGTGTCACGGGAAAAGAAAGGTCTGTTAAACTGACAATATTTAGATAAGAAGAGTTATAAAAAGGTTCCAAATAAAAACTGCTGATCGCATTCAATTCACGTACTTGAGTAGACTTAAACGTCACAATGATTTCTAAGATTATTTGCTTCTTAGTTCTATCGCTGGTCTCAGCAGACCAAGATCCTACAAAAGTCTGCTCACCTGACCAGGTGTCTTTCTACAGTTACAATATTGAAAAAGATGTAAGTAGTTTCAACGCTTATATCAACTCACTATGTCTGTCTGTCAAGTGCAAATGTTGAACACGTTATTTCTCCCACACCCTTTCTCGGATCAAGTTGAAGCTTTAATTATTTATTGCACCTAACAAAATATGAATCAACTAAAAAGAATTAACAATTAGTCAATTAATTAGTGGTAATTAATTCATTTAGCTTGATATTGATTAAGGGAAATAAATCGTGTTGTGCTGACAGATATGGCCATAAATGTACAGTTTTTTCCCTGATATACGCTTTGTTTGTTGTTGTGATTTTTTTATTATATATTTTGCTTGTATTATTTATCATTATAAAGCGAAACGCTGCAAATGTTGAACCAACGCACACTGACCCTGGTAAACAGTCTACATGTCTTCTGCTGTTTTTCAGGTCATTTCCCTTGTGAACATCGACTACAAAAGTAAGATCATGGCTGTTGCTCTTGGCAACACAACTGTAGTCAATGACCTTCAAAGTGTAAGTATGTTTGCCTTTAAATCAGAGTGAACATCATCAAGATGTTAAAGTGACCTCCAAAGCATATGTCATTATTAATTAATAAGACATTGAGTGGCCAATGGTTCAAAAATATTTCTACAACATAATCGCACCATTAGGACTTTAGGCAAATGTTAATAAGGCAATTCAATAACAGGCGACGATCAGTTTGAGTTCAATTTTACCATTTGACTGACATACACTTGGAAACATGGAAGAAAAGAAATGTGAAAGGTTTTATTGTTTTGCTTTTTAGAAAAAAAACTTTAACAAATATTACGTATATATATATATATATATATATATATATATATATATATATATATCATGAGCGTAGCCAGGATTTTTTTTCGGGTGGGGTTTGGGGGGGGGGGGATTTCCCCACCCCACCCCAACAAAAAATATATTAATATGTATGTATGTGTGTGTGTGTACATAATCTTTATTACATTCTGACCCTTCATTCTTTCGGAAGCCAGTTCGGCATAGCATTTCCTTGATTTAGACCCGATCTCTATAACTGACTCCTAAAATCTTTCTTAGCCATCTTTGTTGAGCCATCTTTGTGTGTGTGTTTGTTTTCTTCTTCTTGTTCTTATCCAAGTTCTTTCTATTGTGTACAGGAAAAATCTTACATAACTGAAAATGGCACCTGTCAGTCATCAGATTTACCTAAAGACCCGTACCCACAATGTCTGCCAGGTAATTTATTATTATTATTGGCAGCCTACGAAGAGAAGTAGCCGCTATTAATTTTATGTGATCTGTCTGTTCGTCCGTCCGTCACGTTTAGATCCCAAAAACTATTTTAAAAAATATATTTAAAATCCGATATCGTGATATTTTAGATCTTGCTAAGTTCTGGAGCAAGGAATTTTTTTTTCTTTTCTGAAAGCGAACCTTTTAATTTTTTCAAAATAAAAATGCAAGCATTTTGTTCATTAAAAAAATACACATTTTTTAATAAAAATTCACCATTAATAGTAAAATATAAATGAGATTATTAATACGGGAGGCGATTTTCCTGTATATTTTTTGTAACATTCATACAAAAGTTTTTGTTGTTTTTCTAAAATAATGTTACAAAACATATTTGTATTTTTAAACTAAATGTTTGTGTTATACAAACTATTATTATTATTATTATTACTATTATTATTAAGAAAGAGATCAGTTTTAAATGTTCACGTTGGCTAGTAAAAAGATGTTATTTCTCCTTTCAGCTAACGCTGTACAGTTGGCAAACATTACAGTAGGTCTTGGTTCCAATCAGCTGACTGGTACAGTCTGGCAGTTTCCATACAACAATGGGGTATTGAAAGTAGCTTTTACCAACGTACCCAATGCACCTAACTACCCATTCCTGACTCGATTTGTGGATGGTACGTAATAGGCAATCGAATGTTTGTCTTGAGAATTAATTCTGAGATCAGAATGAGAGAGCATGGTAAAGAGACTTTTTAAAAAATGATTTAGATAAAAACTATGCACATAATATTAACATATTAGGGCTTATTAGGGATATTGTGCTTGTCTTGCTAAGCCACGCTATTGATAATGTGATGGTATCAATATTAGTATTATATTAGACTATCACATCAAACTCCTCTGTCTACTACTGTTTCAACAAAAACGAAGATTGTTAAGTCCTAGCCCAGACCTAAGAAAGACTGCAGCGTACAGTGTTGCAACTTGAAACCAGCGTGACAACTGCATACCATATCATGTAGTCACACATTAAACAAGGCTGACTAGTTGGATGAAGGGGACACTGGACTTAACGCGGGCACTTTTTGTAAGCCTATTGATAACTTGCAATATAAATTGGTTCGACAGTTTAGTTCTTACTGAATTTAAAAAAAAAAAGGAAATTTTTATAGAAGAGACGAAAGCTAAGATGGTTCGGTCATATTGTAAGGCACACAGTAGAAGGGGTCGTCCAAAGAAAAGCTGGCTGGGCAACATAAAAGAATGGACCGGCCTCTCTCTT
The DNA here is from genome assembly GCF_947242115.1 of Biomphalaria glabrata. Classification (NCBI taxonomy): domain Eukaryota; kingdom Metazoa; phylum Mollusca; class Gastropoda; family Planorbidae; genus Biomphalaria; species Biomphalaria glabrata. Next base: position 23,527,881 of record NC_074724.1, on the reverse strand, counting down.
GATATTCTGCTAAGCTGCTGACCTGGAAAAGTGTAGGGATTCGATTAAGCCAACTGTCACAGCACCCCTGCGACAAAAGTCATGGGATGATACAAATGGCTTTATGTTTTTAAAAAGTGAAGCAGTAAGGTAAAGTTACTATTTCAGACTTTGCGATCATCTATAGAGTAAATGATGTTAAGGCCTTCCGTTTCTGTGGCCAACGGTTAACGAAGATTGAAAGAACTTTTCACGCTGCTTATTTGTCAAGTGTAATGCTGCAAAAACAATGTAATGTCAAATAGTTTCAAAAGCATATAATAAAGTATTCTATTTATTTAAATAAGGTTTAGATCGTACCATACATTAGTGTATTCATCGAGGTTTCATATTGCCTGTTGGTCTACTAAAGTGTAGAAATAAATAACGCAACGTTCCTCCTTCATTCCATTATCAGACGTTTTGGTAGGCCTACATGCATGTCATATGACACACATCTTGTGGGCTGGATCGTATGGTAAAGCCAGGGCCCATTCGACACCCAGTTCTCTCTCCCCTTGGTTTCAGAGCATCATATCCAAATACTTTGAGTTCTAACTTGCAGTCCATTCTTGTTATTTTTTTAATATTTTATTATTTGTTGTTTGTTTTATGAGTTGGGAAGAAACTTTTTACAAGTTCTAAAACAAGTCAAACTAGTTTGTTGATTAACTAACAAGTTTCAATTACCCAAGAGTATTTATAAATGTGATCATTAATATTTGATATCTGTAATATAAGGTCCATACCTTTAGTGAAAGTTGACTCAATAATTATGTTTTCCTGTATTCCAGATAAAGGTGTCGTGTCTGCCAGTTTCTTTGTTGACATTGCTACTAATATCACACAGCCTGCATTGTTGAAAATCCCGGATCTTTGTCCACCAAAAGTTATTGTTTAGATTTTTTTATATTTGTAATACTTTTCCTTTGACACATTTGATAAGTAAAATATATATGTATATATATGACTTCGAGTTCATTGTCTTGTCAAGAACTTTTTTTTTTTACAATACCTCTAATCGAGTCACTCCTTTATGGAACCTGGATCCAGGAACAAGGATTCAGCAGAAACCTCTGCTGATCTTAAAAACGCCTCTAACGATTTTCCAAAACATTTTACAGTTGGTGTATATCGCTGAGAAAAAAATTACTAGCTCGTTGGCCACATGGGAAAACTCTATAGTTTGACCGTTATCATTTTTCAAAATAAAAAAATAAATACATGTAAATTTGGCTTGAGTACTAGACTTAAATCTAGAGCCAACATAGGTTTTGAAAGGACTATCGTGTTCGGGAATTTCCGAATATAAGACATTAGGGTCTATAGATTTTTAAAAAAATAATGTTTTCAGGAAAATTGTGCGCGTCGTCTTCTAAGTCTAGGTTTAAAGACTTAGATCTATATCACTGAAATTATTCAAGAAAAAAAAAGTTGTTTATTCAATTTAAAGTTGCTTCAAGTTTATTGATAGATTATCTAAGCTTTGCTTATATTTTTACGTCAATCTAATATAGATTACGTCTAGATTCTATATCTAGAAGTAGATCTAGATCTAAACTAGAGCATAAGTGTTCTATGTAATAACAGTACCAATAAATAATTGTTTATTCTACAATGCCCGCTGGCCCAAATGGTTGAATCATTCGATCAAGAGCTGACGGTGTCAACTTCACGTGTTCTGACGGCTGCCTAGTACGTTTGCCTATGCCGCCTAAGGCCGACCCTGATACAATGAAATTACGAGTTTATTTTATCTGTTAAGGTTTTTTTTTTCGTGTTTTCTAGTCTGTTGCTGCTATTAACATCTGGGGGTATTAATACAGGCCTATTGTAGTAAATCTAAGGCAAAAATTTTAAGGACTCAACGAAAGGAAGAATGTAATAATAGACGATGTATTTACTTACAGCTTTAAACAAATAGTTTGACATGGACTTCAGCTTAAGTATCAAGTCACAGGGAGTAATGTCGTTCTACAAGTCCTACTTAACACTAGAACCGACCACTGACACACTTCCCATTGTTGCTCCAGGTCCTCCAAACAGTTCACTGGTATCACGCAGGATGGCACTTAGCCAAAGACAGTTCAGACTTCCATAACCCGCAGATCCCTTCAGCCGGATCTACAACAGTCCTTCCTATAGAATCAACATGTCTTTTTCTACTCATGTTGAACTGTGCTCTGATGCACACCATAAATGTCGGCACGGAAGCGAGTTGCTTTATGTAATATATATAGGTCTGTCATATGTAAGCTTACAAAGAAATTAAAATTTACTAGTTTGGCTGCGCTTTCATAAATTTAGTCTGCTCTTCTCTCTTTAAGTTACATTTGATTTTACTCTCTAATATATTTACAATATGGACGATACAATAATAATTAGTTGTTTGTGTAAGGTTTTCATTTCATTTATGTTTCACTTTGCTTTGTAAATAAAGGAGTAATTTACAACTTTATTAACAAATTGATAACCACTTTTAACGCGATAAAAAAAAATGACTTTTTAACTCAGTCAGCATAATAAATTTAAAATTAATCTAGTCTAAATATTATAATATTTAAATAAAGTTAAACTTAAAGTAAAAGTCTAAGTTCAAGTTGTCTAATTAAGTCTAATATAAATATATATTATTATATCTACTAGATCTAGTATTACAGTAGTTTTGCCTTGAATAGTATTGCCAATAATCAACAATTGTTCAACAAGAACAATATTTAATAAGAAGTTAAGTACAAAAATGACAAAATGTTTCAACATATTATGCCAATCACACTGAATCAGGGATATTTAATTAAATATTCAAATATTGCATTGTAGATCTAGTAAAATAATGCTAGGTACTTTGACAAAAAATTCAAAATAAATATATATGAACAGAAGCTATTTAGTTATGTAGAGCTTGCTGAGAGGGTTACAATGATACCACATTTATCTTTCTATGTTATATAGGAGCAAAGTTATGCCGTTTTATGTGTAGAAAAATGGACTATAGAAAATGTCCAAAAAGCTGTGATCGAAAAAATGAATTTTCGTCTTTATCTCATCATAACTTTATAACCATAATAGATAAAAGCTTGAAATTTGGAACACAGCTACCCCATTATATGATTTTGAATTTGAATGTTTCATCTCACATGTAGCTAACATTCATTCACAGCTAATCCAATAGTTTGAAAATTGACTTCGATCCTTTTTCTAGAATGCCGTTTGGTAGAAAATTCCTCAGCTTTATAATATTTATAAATATAATGTAAAACAACACCTTGATAGCATTCTCTCCACTAGGTTGATCAAAGATAAGCTGTTAAACAATGCATAAATCATTTATACTTCATATTATCCACAAGAATTACTAATGTCTGGCGCCACATGTCGCTGCATCATGGAGTGACTTCATTTAACATCGTCAGGATGGACCCAAACTTGCCTTAATTAGCTGATTTCCTTTTATATTTTGTGTACCTAAATATAGAAAAAAAATATTTCTAACACTACTCTATAATAAAAATATTGATTGTGATACTATAGTCATAGATTGTTATGGTAGTTATAATTTTTCCACGTACCCATTTCGAAAAATAGCCTAATTTGGCATCATTTATAGCATGTTGGGGGACGTTTTTTTAATTTTGGAGGACAAAATTTCATTAAAAAATAATGGAATAACAAACTTTAAGCATAAATCTAGGTCTAAATTTAATAAAAAAATTCCAAGCTTGCTTAAAAATTATATTAAATGCAAAATCATTCTTACCTATGACTTTACTGTAAATTTTCTAAATAAATACGACTTTCATTTGTTGACAATGTGGTATCATTGAAAAACTTAGGAATCCTCCTTTAAGATTAGCATGAGGGTTTTTAAAACATGAAGCAAATGTAAAAACAACAATCAATCAACTAACACCATGGTTTTGGAAGTCTAGCCATGGTGTTTCAAAACTATATAGCAGCTAGTCTAGCTGTTTATAGGTCAGTGGAGTAGGGATGTCAAAGTACCTAATAATGCAAATTACACACCTCCACACGCACACTCCATCTCTGCCCTATGGATGGACAGCTTCGTATAGATTTAAAATTTAATAGATGTACTTCTAGATCTAGATTAAAGTCTAGATTCTAGATCCTAATAGTCTATTCTAGTTTGTACAGAGTGACTAGAAGTCTTGATTAGATCTGCCATCATATGATCTAGGCATCTAGGCTTCTTCTAGACTCTAGTCAACTCTAATTACTCTAGTAGTAAATTAAATAATCTACAATTGAAATCTAGATCTATAATTATATAGATCGTAGATCTACAGATCTAGATTATTCTAGAACTTATCTAGATTTAGATTATCAATATCAATCTACTATCTTTCCGAATATTCTAGAGTAGAGTAAACCTAGACTATTACTCATTATTAAATTAATATTAGGTAAGATAATTTTTATTGGTTCAATCAAATGGAATTTCAGTTTGACTACAATTGACCACCTCGGCGTAACTATTGTTACAAAACAATATAGATTCTAGATCTAGATATTTATAATATATTGTTATAAACTTGGTGGTGGCACAGAGAGGGGTAGTGATGTGTGTGTAGTCAGCCGACGCAAATCGCCCCAGGCCAGCGCTAGACGAGCGGTCAACCGTGACGAGCTACGATGGTCAGCCGAGTCGAGTGTCAACAGGACAGTTCGGGAAAGATCGCCGTCGTGAACAAGAGCTCAGGAGCGTCACGAGAGTTGTAGTCATCTGACCACCTAGAAACGTCGAGCGGCGTTCTGTCCGGTTCGAGAAGGCCAGTAGGGACCCTATATAAGAGCGGAGGCGACGCAGTCAAGACGGTTCAGAAAGCGGGTTCACGACAGGAGTTCAGAGCACGGTCGACTACAGCACAGTTCAACGGTGTGGTTCTGTACAGAGCATTACGACGGTTCAGTGCGGAGTACTGTCAAGTACAGTTGAGACGAACGGCGTCTTGATCTTGGTCTGTGATCGAGTCCGACACAACGAGCCCAAGTGTGTGAAGTCAGTCCCGAACTGTTGAACCCAGTGCAAGCCCGGAACGAGACGGAGAGGCCACTGCAAGACTTGATACGGCGGAGAGATATTTGTACTGTTCTACGTGCTGCCAATTGTACAGTATTGGCTGTTATTTATGGACATTAAACCTTTACGTATCTTGGAGCCCTGACTTGTCAAGTTCTTTAAGTTGGTGGTGTATGGTGCAGTTTGCAGAGAGCCTGGATAGTGAGATTCGTAACAACTGGTGTCAGAAGTGGGATCGGAATCGGATTGGATCGGATCTACTATGGCTCGTCTGAAACTGCTGTACGAACTTGAATTTATAGAACTGAGGCGAGAACTGTGTGAAAGAGGGCTGAAGAATGGCGGAAAGAAGGAAACCTTACAAGCACGCCTCCGAGAAGACATTGTGGAAGAAGGGGAAGATCCGGACACATATCTGTTTGAAATTAAACCAACTTTAGGAGAGCTCTTGCACAAACAGCTAGATGAATGGAAGGAAGAGTTGCGGGCTATGAATACGACATGGAAGAAGTCCAACGAAGAGACCTGTACCAAGCTTGAAAAGATGTATATTTCGGTGAAGGAAATCACGAGCCCCATGGTGAAGACGATGGACGTGTTGGAAGTAACCCCGTACGACCTAGGAGACATGAAAGATAAAGGAGCTACGCCATCGTTAAACAATGAACAAAGCTTTGAAGAAATATGCAGTGACAACGGCAATGCTGATGAATGTGGTGCTGCCTGTCAATCTGAAAACAGGGAGTACAGACCTGTGGAGCCGAAAGAGACAGATGAAGAGACAATGGAAGCTGCCCATAGTTCGAACGAATCTTGTGCTGAAGCTTTACCTGATATGAGCACCTCAAACAGCAAAACAGATCAAGAGATTGCTGATTCTGCCTACAAGCCTGTTGCTGAGGGACGTTTACATGATGAAAGCTACCAGCGAGGCTTGGACCCTACAGACGTTCGTCCAGATGCTAAGCTCAGCGAGAGAAGCCCTGGTGGTGATAATGAGGACCCATTGAAACCTGACGAAGCCGTTGAGAGACATATGCAAGTCGAGAGATACCAGCCAGGTCCGAACCTAACAGATGTTGGTCCAGCTGCCAAGACTGGAGAGGAAAGTCCTGATGGTGGTAAAGAGAATCCAAGGCAGTCTGACGTTGACATTGATGGACATTTGAAAGACGAAAGTCATCGACAAGGTCTGAAACCAACAAGTGATGGGCCCGATACTGAGACGAGAGAGAGAGGTCGTGATGGTGGTGAGGAAAGCCGAATGGAGCCTGAAGCCGAAGACGAGGGACCTTTGCACGAGGAGTGTTGCCAACCTGCCCCACGAGCATGCCCTCCAGACAAGGCTGAAAATGATGAAATGTCCCACAATTTCCTGTCCTGTGGATTTGAAGCCCATCCCAGTCCTTCTTCGCAAAGCCCTATGAAGCCACCTCTTTTGCCAACAATCTTGGTATCCCCAGCCCTTACATCCTATACCTCTCCATGTGCCAAACGGCTGCACTCAATACCGAACGACAAGAGAGCGACGCGACCACGACATCACTGCAGCCACATGAAGACCAACTGGTGGAGAAGAAGAAGACTACTTTTGTTGAATGCAAGATGGATGACGATGCAACCTCGATATCACTGCAACCACACGAAGACCAACTGGCGGAGAAGAAGAAGAAGGCGACTTTTGCTGAGTGCAATATGGATGACCATGCGATCACGAGGTCGATACAACCAGATGAAGGCTAACTGGAGGAAAAGAAGAAAACGTTTACTAAATTTGACGTGGGTGGCGATTAAAGCATGACGTCGAGGCAAACAGTTGAAGGCCAACTGGAGGAGAAGAAGGAAGCAGACTGCAACATGGATGGCTCCATCAAGCTCAAGGGGCAAGCCAACTGCCACCGATCGACCCCCACCTACAGTGATGAAACCTCACAGCCAATGCCATGATGTTGATTCTGTCCGGGACGGACAGATCTAAGAAGGGGGCAGTGTTATAATCTTGGTGGTGGCACAGAGAGGGGTAGTGATGTGTGTGTAGTCAGCCGACGCAAATCGCCCCAGGCCAGCGCTAGACGAGTGGTCAACCGTGACGAGCTACGACGGTCAGCCGAGTCGAGTGTCAACAGGACAGTTCGGGAAAGATCGCCGTCGTGAACAAGAGCTCAGGAGCGTCACGAGAGTTGTAGTCATCTGACCACCTAGAAACGTTGAGCGGCGTTCTGTCCGGTTCGAGAAGGCCAGTAGGGACCCTATATAAGAGCAGAGGCGACGCAGTCAAGACGGTTTAGAAAGCGGGTTCACGACAGGAGTTCAGAGCACGGTCGACTACAGCACAGTTCAACGGTGTGGTTCTGTACAGAGCATTACGGCGGTTCAGTGCGGAGTACTGTCAAGTACAGTTGAGACGAACGGCGTCTTGATCTTGGTCTGTGATCGAGTCCGACACAACGAGCCCAAGTGTGTGAAGTCAGTCCCGAACTGTTGAACCCAGTGCAAGCCCGGAACGAGACGGAGAGGCCAGTGCAAGACTTGATACGGCGGAGAGATATTTGTTATCGCAGAGCTATTTGTACTGTTCTACGTGCTGCTAATTGTACAGTATTGGCTGTTATTTATGGACATTAAACCTTTACGTATCTTGGAGCCCTGACTTGTCAAGTTCTTTAAGTTGGTGGTGTATGGTGCAGTTTGCAGAGAGCCTGGATAGTGAGATTCGTAACAATATTGTTACAATTCTCTCTCTCTCTCCTAATCAGCACTTCTGTAAACACTGCTCAACATACAACACGTCTAACACAAGAACTTGACAACAAGAGTTCCTAATAATCTGGTACTTTAATAATTAGTAAATAAAACAGCCAATATGAAACCAATGGCAACACATTAAACTACTACAAATGCTACAGTGTACATCACCATACTAAATTCTACTGTCTCATCTCTTCCTGGACTCATGCGTTTCAGACAAGGACTCCACCAGGACCGACTTCATGGCCGACTAACAGTCCCGGTTTCCTCGCTGTCCTATCTTGAACTGCACTGCCTTACGCACTCTGTCTCAGGTCCACGAAGGTTTCTGATCACATGACCATAACACAGGTTATATTCACATGCAAAGTTCATACTAGTACTGGCCCTTGTCCATCGACATAGCATGCTAAACTGTATTACTGGCCTGTGTCACATGTATCAGCTAATCATACACAGTTAACCCTATTGTGTCGCCAATAGGGTTATAACAATATTGTTACAAATGAACAGTGATAGGTAGAGGTCAACGTATGACCCCGGCGAGATGACACAGCAACTAGTGTTCCCTGGAATCTACGTGTATAAATAGAGACAGGATGTGACGTGTCCACACGTGTTGTTCCAGGGGACGAACAGATCTAAGTAGGGGGACAGTTACTAATGAACAGTGACAGATAAAGGTCACTACGTGTGACCCCGACTTGATGACACTGCATCGAGTGTTTTCTGGAATCTACGTGTATAAATAGAGACAGGATGTGACGTTTCCTCACGTGTTATTTCAGAGGATACTAGCCGTGTTTGTGCAACTTTGGACAAGCGATTAGGGACTCTATATAAGCCAGAGAGTTAATGTGAAAGTCAGTCGTATGGAGTCGTGAGTGAGCCGTTACAGTCGATACAGACTATGTAAGACGTGTGCGGCTCTGTGGAAGAGAAATGTGTACGACTCGATGCAAGTTAACTAGGGTAGAGTTAACTGGAGTGGACTACTGTCGTTAAAGTCTATACAGCGAACTACAGTGGACTTGAGCCGTTACAGTCGATACAGTCGATGTAAGACGTGTGCGGCTCTGATTCGGTAGACTTGAGTACGACTTGGTTCAGCTTTGGGAGACCTGGAGCGACACTGGGAAGTGTGTCGTTGGTCTGTTCTGTGGAATACGGCTCGAGGAAAGTTAAGAAGAGATGAATTGCAACGAAGTGAAGAGATGAATTGCAACGAAGTATAGCTAACTGTAAACTGACAGATATTGTACAGTCTTCTACGCTACATGTTACAGTAACGAATTGTTAGAGTTAATAGTCATTAAAGTTATATGAAACTGAAAGTTTAGTCGTCAAGTTCTTTGCAGTGTTTTTATTTGTGTGCCTACTAGTACATCTAGCCAGAAGATTCAGAAATACGTAACAATATGTTATTTAGATCTAGTAAAATAATGAGTCTAATGTATAATACTTTAATAAGAAAGTAGATAATCATAATTTAATTAAATATTTAACCATAATAAAAATATGTAAATTAATTATTAATATAATTTATATTATAAATATATTCTAAAAATTAGACTTCTCCTTAACAATATACTAATTTTAAAAAAGGGAATATAAATAAATCTTTTTATAGCCTTAAAACTTGAAAATACTGATATTTTTGACAGATGATTTAAACTTTGATGATACACATTTGTTTTGCAATAAATTAAAATTTCTTACAAAGTTGATTGCAAAAAAAGTCTCTTTTTTAGTGTTTTTAAGATTAGAGGATAAATATATCCTTAACCCTTTAAGTGCGGTGTTACTCTCAGCAAGTAACTTGAAATACAATATATATTTGTTTCACTATCATTATAAAACTTTGTATTTCTCTCTTCGTTTTTTTTTTTCGCATGTAAGAATGATTGGTTGTAAATTGGATGCAAGACCATGACTTTTTTTTTAAAATGACAATATCATATAAGTTGTTCCACTTTTTAGTATATGTCTGTGACAGGTGGGGAAATGTGACGTGTGTTTGGCGCGTTTAATGTCTAGGGGATGATTATTTTTAAAGCTATCACACACCAACCTATCAGCATATGAATCGGGAGCAGGCACGCAACGAGACAAGCAATGAAAGATAGATACAAAAGTTAAAATAAAAGAATATTTATTTACATAAATATACATATAAGAATAAAAAGGGGGAGGGTTTGCAACTATCTCTAGTGAATACTATGTTTAATCATCACTCTTGCACCTAATAAGAGAGTATGTCACTTTGTCCTCTGACTTAGCTGGTTTTCCTGTTGATGTCGCAGCTGTCTGTGTCCTGGCTTGAGGTTCTGCAGCTGGAGGTGGCGCTCTAGCGGGTAGAGGGACGCCGGTGATATAGTTCTTGTGGAGTCTCAATCCCCAAAATCTAGTATCTGTAGTGGGCACAGTAGGGCGGGTGGCCGGCTACCGTGGGCACAAGTGTACTGCGGGCAGAGCGGATCTGCCTGGGCAGCGTAGTGAACAGGGTATGTCCAGTGAGTTGCAGAGGGTTGGCGTAGCTATGACGTCTCGCACAGATCTGAATCTATAGGGACGTCGCACCTAATAGCTCGGCAGGTGGGCTGTCGAATAGGCGGGCAATGCCGATAGCGCCAAGTAATAGAGTTGAGTAGATCTCAGTAGGCAAAGGCAGTGCTGAATAGCACTAAGCACATACAGAGGCGGGTCAGTGAGCTAGTGCAGTGCTGAATAGCACTAAGCACAAAGATAGTAGGTGATTCTTGATATCAAACAAATAGGCAGACACCTGAGGGAGGCTGCGAATAAATAAAGACAAGTTAGGACATGTCTCTTATGCATCTTAGCGATGCCCTCGACTGAGGTGCATTCGTCAGATTGGTGAAATTGCTTTTGAGCACAAAAGGGGAGATGATGACAAATGGGATTTGGAAAATAGATGGCTGATAGTAGCAATATGAAAATGTACATAGAAGGGGAAATAATAATATAAAATGTACATATAAGGGGAAATAATAATCTCAAATAAACAACACAGGTGGATAGAGAAAGAAAAGGGGGGGGGGTGAATTGGGCGGTGGTCGGCGACCAAGACGGTTTGTTTACATATGACCGTAGGTCGAGAACAATGGAGCGTGCTTGAATGGAGAGGGTGTCCGTTCAAGAGGCGCAACTCTCGTTAGAGTGAAATGGCTACAGGGGAGATAATTCAATACAGGGGAGATAACTCATATCTCCTTTCTAAGCGCAGTATTAGTGCGATAGTAGAATTATCAAGGCTGTCAACCGAGATAAAGGAAATAAAATAAGGTGCACAAAATGTACATGGTTGCATCAATGATCAATTGAGCAACGTAGCATTAATAGATTAATGCAATACATAAAATATACATTAGCCATGTTCATGTTTTCTACTTACGACAGTGAGAAATACACAATGCACTAATTAAATATAAATGAAATAATAAACTACACATGATAATATCCAGTGGAAACAGCACAAAAGTAATTAAGATGGAACTTGTGATTAAGTTCGGCTTACCACCAGGTATTCCTCTAGGAGGGAGAATAAATGAAGCAGTCCAGACTTGATAGCTCAGCTCGAATGAGAAATGAAAGAGACTCTGACTTGATTTAATTTACCTTATATACAAAGGCTTGGAAAATGTGGGCGGAAACAGGAAATGTCCTAGGCTTCGAATTGTCTTACACGTGGGTGAAGTCCGACAAGAGATGGGATTCGCACATTGGGAGGTCAATGGGCGTGTTTGTCCTCGTGGTCTCCTAGATCAAAGAGAGACATAGGAGAAAGGGGGGGGGAGGAGTGACTTGCATTCCACACAATGTGGTGTCCACTGCGGCTGTCAGACATCCTGCGATAAGATCAAGGAGTCTGTGTGTATCTTTGCCCCGGTCAAGGGAAGATAAATGAAAGGACGCGCCTTAACTATCTCCAATGTGGTCAACTAAGTCTAGCCTGGAGCGGAAAGGTGTGGCGGGTGAATAATTTAGGGGTAGGATGGGGAAATAATTAAAATAAAATAAATAAATAATGAAAAAAAAAAATTAATGCTGTGATAATTTAGAGTGACTCTGACAGCGAGTTTTTGACTTGTCACAATGTCACGGAACCAAAATATTTAAATAATAACATTTTTAGTGCATTTTTTCATCTTTTATTAAAGTTGAAGTGACAAATAGTGTTTAGGTTTGTGATTTTTCAATATATTTATGTATTAAATATAGAATTTTAAGGTTACATCTTTCAGTATATATCCATTTTTTTATGATTTTGTTTAAAATCATATATTGTATTTCCGTACTCAGTTTAAGCTTATTGAAAGAAATATTTTCTTAAATAATTTATTTTATTTATTACACTTTTCTAGTTAATTCATTTTCCTATAAAATAAAATATGTTAGGTTATATAATAAAAAAGTTAGGTTAGTTCTAGTAACACTACCCCTTTTAAAAGATACAGGATTAAAACCTTCTCATTTTTTTTTTTTTGGTTGCTAAACTAAGCTGTAAGTTTTCCTCCCGAAAAATATTAGACAAACAGTATGAAACTTTTCAAATGTAAAGAGATTTCTGTAAGAGATTTTAATTTATTGCAAGTTTATTTTAAATACCTTGATTGCTTTTTTTTTTTAAATATGAAACACATATATTTAGTTTTTAAAAACAAATGAAAAATATTACAAAGATATTGCTTTTTAAATATTCATAAATAATTATGTTTTTTGTGTTTTTTTTAGTTTGAGAAAGTAAAATGATTGAAATTAAATTTAGCCGAGCAATGAAGATAAACAGTCAACCTGCCATTCTTTCTGCAGCTTTTGCCTATTCCAGTGGCATAGCTTTAAGTAGCTCACAAATACCACACTAGTCCAAAAACAACAAAACCCACCTTTAAGAATTTTTTTTAAATTTTTTGAAAAAATGATACTAAATTCTCTAATTGACTAATACTATAGTATAATATAGTGGTAAGAATGAATTCCTGTATTAAATGGGAAAAGCCTAAATCTAGGGAAAATTTATACCTGCTTTTGAAAATCTTATCAAATATAGATAATATATATTTATAATTTTATATATATTTTTTTTATTTTTTTTAAGTTGTTTAAAATGGCATTTTCACATAAACTTTGACAGCTAAAATTAATTTTGTTGCAGCATAAACTCTGAATTATTCCAGTTGAAAAGTAAGTGGTTTCTGTTACCTCAAAATGTGAAGCACCTTGTAAGCAAGTAAATACATTGAAGTGATAATCTACTGGAAGTGACAAGAGTACCAAACCAATCCCAACTATGTTGCCTAGTGTTAAAAATGCAAGAAAGTCTCGCTACCCTTCTGGCTCACCAGCAAGAGCCTGTGAAGATGCACAAATATTAGTGGAATGGCAGGTAGGAATTTGATATTACCATGAAGATAAAATGTACTTTGCAAGAAATGACTATTTGGTGATTGGGAAAGCAATTTTTCTTATATATAGGTCACCATCATAAAATTGTTTTTATTTCTTTTCTTCTTTTGTAAACATTTATACATACAAGAATTTAATATTTCAGGAAACTCCTTATTATCATGTTTTATTTATTTTCATAACAATTAATCACTGACATATTAATATTTTCAATGGATTTGGTTGCCGAGGTGACTAAAATTTTACTCTGGTAAGCAATCTTGGAATGTTAGTGGTCCAAATGGTGCCTCTTTAATTGCTGTACACTAACTAGGGAAAAAAAAATCAACTATCATTATGTGTTATTTGTTCCCCACCAGAGCTACCAGGCTGTAAATAATTTTTCTTGTTTTTATTTCTGAGACACATTAAACCATTTTTGTTGTATTGTCTTTCATAAGAAAGATTAATTGTATTTAAATTTCAATTAAGCTCTTTCATTTGTCCTACTCCAGTTACGACCATTGTTCAATAGAACTATTTTTTTTTAGCTAAGAAATATAGGCAATCACTTGTCAAATATAAATCCATTTCATATGATCTCTTGCAAAAATTGGGACATAAATGAGACAAAAGTAAATAAGTTTGCTTATTTGTAACTATCACACTTATTTTACAACATAAACAAATCAGATTTTGGGAACAAAAAAAAACAAGGCTGCCCTATCTGCATCCTCAACTAGGAAGATCTGGTCATGGCAATTTGACTTTTAACAGAAAGATAAATAGTTCTGAAAATCCTAATTAGTTGACCAAAACTGAAGATTAAAATGTGCCAATTTAAGGATTGTTTTCATTGACTTGTACCAGGACAAAAAAAAGAGATTACAACTCAGAGAGGAATTTTTCGTTTTCTTTTTTTACACAGAATTTTGCTTGGTTTAAAAAAAACTTAATGATATGAATTTTTATCATGAGCACTTTTGTTTTTAGATCTAGATCTTGCATAAGACAAGAATAAAACATTACAATGGTCTAGTCTTAATGTAAATATGAGATATGTTTGCTTCGCTGACCCATCCATATTCTCCCTGTTCCTTCTTTGTTTTCTTTGTTACCTTTTCACTTGTATGTTTGTTGGAGGGTTAGATCTCTTAGATCTGATGCCAGTTGCTGGGTGTGAATTAAAAGTGTATTTTCAATGTTTAGGACTGGAAGGTTTCTGGTGTTTTCCAAAACACAAGTACCGCTATATGGATGTGAAAGTTGGACGCTGAAGAACTCAAGCCTTAGAGAATAAATGCTACAGAAAATAGCTGTGTGTCAGATGTTGCGAGAAGAAAATGAAGATGTATTTTTACAAGTCAATACTTTGGCTGGTTAAAAGGAGGTATACCTATTTTTAAAGACAACATTGTAAAAGGTCAACCTTCACAGTACAATAGGAAGAGCATGAGAAAAAAATATTTTTTGGACAAGAATAAGCCAGGCACTCTTTTGATATTCTGCTAAGGACTGACCAGAAAGAGTTGAGAGATTTGGTTACACAAACCGTCACATGACCTCCACATTGCAAGTCAGGGGACTGATGATTATCACACGATCATCAAAAGCAACTGAAGACACCTTGATCAGTTTCTTACAAAGTATTTTCTAGTCAGAATTTACAAAGTTTTTTTTTTTTTTTTAAACAGAGAACTTGCTAACTTCAAACAAAGAGCATTTCTTAAAATGTGCATATAAGTCTGTTACATGCTAAACTCCTGCCACCCCACCCCGTTTTTTTTATATTATTTTGTGTTTCCCAATAATTTGAATCAGCTGAAATTTAAAAAAAAAAACGTATATGGGAATGCTTCTTGTCTACACGCGTGTTGAGCATCCCTTCCCTGGGCATTATTTAAAGCAAACTTGCTTGAATCGTCTTCAAAGCTTGTCATGTGAAGTAGGTCAGTATTGATCTCCCACAGGGCCACGCTTGGCTTCCAGCAAACGATCGACATTCCAGTTCCATGGTTACATGCGCCGTCACACTCACCGGTGTCCTGAACATGTGTCTTGGGACGCACTTCTGCGTCAGGTGATCCTCGACATCTTTGGACAGTGGGACAGTGTTGTGCATTCTGTTTCTGGGATCTCTGTTCCTGTAGGATATCTGTCTATTGAAGTCTATTGTTTAAAATAAAACACCAACTGGGTAAAGCTTGCTCACCTTGTGACCTCTCGCACCTGGTGTGTGTGTGTGTAGGGGTGGGGGAGTAAGTTAATGTCGTGACATCGCGTGCATGCTGTGAGTGTGTCCCCCCGTGGGTCACGTGGGTGTGTACCTGGAGCAGATGGTGACTCTTATAAAACACTGGACTTTGTGTTTTGTTGCTATTTGATGGTAGTGCTCAATACTTACTAGGTTTTCATTTCTATCTACGCGGTCTATCCGCGAGGTTATAGATCTATAGTTAGGGATGTACACATTTGTCTTTCACAGGTCGTGATGAATGCTGATCTATTCATTCACTGCAATAGTTTGTCATTAATTATATAGGTTGGTGTTTTAAAACTAAAGAAGATACTGTACTGGCTTTCTTCTAGGTTTATGTTTGCAGTCTTGTTTTCTTGTTCTGTTTACTGTCGGAGGCCTAATGCCTGCTTTATGTTAGTATCCCATCACTCTACTAGTCGTTAAAGACAAACCGAAAACTTGTGGTAAATGTATGAGTCATTCTCTCATAGACACAGGTGTCATACTTAGGGTAATTGGATCTAGGTGTCATCCGGTTAAAAGACAAATGAAGGTATTGTTTTACTTCACCTCATTGTGTAATTGAGCAGCAAGAGTATCGAGCCTTTGTTTTCAGTAAACAATAGGATCCCATTCATCTTATGCGGCTAAAATAGAGAGTTATGTTAACATGGAGATCTGTTCTATTGGCTCAGCTATTGTAGCCTACAGTTCTGTTCTTTTTGACAAATTATTGCAGTCTTCTGGTCTACTTGCTCAACTGATTTAACGTAATTTTTAAGGACTTCAATTCTTTTCTATTTGTTGTTATTTTAGATAGCAGTTCTGGTCTATTTTTTTTTCTATCATAAATTATAGTTTTTATTCTTTGACTAATGAAACCTGCAAGATAGCAGTTCTATTTTCTTTTTCTCCTATTGTAAATTAGTTTTATTCTTTGACTAATGAAACCTGCATCTATCCTAATAAACGTAAATTGTTGTATAATTTTATTAGCTGGTATTCAACTGAAGCGGCAGTTTGATAGTTTGCAATGTCACCTTATGACCTGAACAGAGGATATGCTTTTAGGTACATCAAATTATAGTTCGCTTCGATGTACCAGTCTACATACACCCCCCTCCTCACAACCTGGCTGAGACGTGTAGCATGAAGTTTTCTCGAGGCCTAATAGTCTCTACGATGGTGACATCGTCTTTAATTAGCCTCTCTGTGTGTCTGACAGATTCTTGCCTTGCTTATTATTGTGTGACTCAAGACATTCATACCTGGATCTAGCTGATGATTGGCGTGCCATGTGTGCAGTTCTGCTTGACTGAGATTGTCTGCCAAGTTTTTACAAAGAAGAGTTACATTCTATTTGTTGACGTTAGGAAACTCATGACGGAACTACTTCATTTGGGGCTCTATCTCTATCTTTGGATTGGTTAGCGATGATTACTCAATGCAACTATTTCATTCTAACACCACTGTGTGGCTGATGGCTTATAGAACACTTCTTGTTCGTCTGTTAAGATAATAGCAAGGTACTGTTTTGATTACGTGGCTATGCTGACCCAGTTGCGACCTGCTTATTTCGCCACATCTGATGCTGAGCAATCTGTTTATCGCCAGGATTTTAATTAAAGTTCTCCTAAAGTGGTCTGTGTAAAATACCATGTTTTTAATTCAAATCATTATCTAGAAGAGTTCATTTGATGACAGTTGTGTGCTTGAAGAGCCACTAGTGGTGTGCATTGAGATCTGACCAATGTCGTCGTATTGGACTATAATAACAATGATGAGCCTCTGTGATACGTACTAGACACGTGGTGTTTAGTGAGCGGTCAGTTTTCCTTTTTTGGATTAAAATTTAATATTCCTGGATCTGGATATGGATTAGCTGACAATGACAAGTGCCTGGTCGAGGTACTACATCAGATACAATGGAATATTCCGGGTAATTGGATTCATTTTTGTCTTTAGTGTTTATAGTGTAAAGTCTTATCTCGCCAGCTCGAACACATTGTATCTTTAGTCCCGAAGCGTGTATTAGTTACATTCTTTTATTGTTGTTCAATAGGTCGCGTGTAGTTTGATATAAGCGTGCATATATCGCAAATCTCATCTCAACAAATACTATTGTGAAAGAAAATTAGATGTTATATATAAAATTCTTATATCACTGAAAGATTTCTCTCTCTCTCTCTTATTAAACACAGTCACACATAAACAGAGATTTCATGGACATAGGAAAAAAAAAAAAAACTAAAATAGCTTTTCAAGTTAACTTTCTTAATGGATAACCCTTGAAGGTGTGACACCTTTGATGTATAGGTGTAGGCCAATAGATTCACGCCTTGTTCTTTATACATGCAGATATATTTGACATGCTCAACACAAACTTGTCGCGATCTGTTTGAGACCGTAGCTGTGTTTTATGTTCCTTACTTCAATTCATTTCAAGGTCATTTTTGGTCTAAGTGAGAAATAATGACACTGCACGGCGGCGTGTGGTCGCACGGGACGCTCTGTCTAATAACGTCATCCGGTCAAGTCACTCTTTGTGTGTGAGTCAACTCTCAAGCCAGACAACACAAACTGGTGATGGCAACTTTGTGGATTAGCCTGGAGACCCTCGGACATCTCTCTCATTCCCCCCCCCCTTTTTTCTGTACTGCTGTCCACAAGTTGTTATTGACACACCTCCCCCCAATGTGATGTTTGTGGCCAAGTCTGTGTTAGGGAGGAAAAGGGGGGGGGTATTTGTTGGTATAAAATCAAGACACTAGTAAATCTCAGACGGGACTTGAACCCAGATCCTATCTCAAAAACGTGTTTGTTTTCTGTCTCTTCTCTTTAACTCAACGATGTTTTCTAACTTCTAAAAAGTATTCATTTGACTGTCTGATGCTCTATGAACATTTTGTTGATAGGGACCACATTCATAGTACCAGCCTAGATTGAGTTACTTTTAGCTAGTACCAGCTAGATTGAGTTACTTTTAGCAAATCAGCAACTGTTTGTTGTTATGGCTTAGGGGAATCAAATGGCCGCACTCAGAGTAAGTTCTGACAGTTAAGTCTTAGTGGCTTAACATGGAAAAGGGGGGGGGGGTTGTTGTCAACTTAAATTGTTTAACAAATGACTTCTACATTTGTTTGCGTAAACTTTTATTTTTATATACACTTGTACATTTGTTAGCTAGTTACATGTGTAGTTCTGTTACTGTTCTTTGGTTCATCTGTGTAGTTCTGTTATTGTTCTTTGGTTCATCTGTGCAGTTCTGTGTTGCTGACCGTTGGTGCATCTGTGTCACTGTTCTTTTTTCAACTATGTGTTACTGTTCTTTAGTTCATCTATGTGAATCTGTTACATCTCTTTGATTCCTTTGTGTGAATTTGTGTTACTATGTAGATCTGTGTCACTGTTCTTTGGTTTATCTATGTAGTTCTGTGTTACTGCTATTTGGTTCATCTGTGTTACTGTTCTTTGGTTCATCTGTGTTACTGTTCTTTGGTTCATCTTTGTGAATCTTTGTTACCACTCTTTGGTTCATCTGTGTGAATCTGTGTTACTTTGTAGTTCTGTGTTACAGTTCTTTGGTTATGTGTTGTTCTGTTACTGTTATTTAGTTCATCTGTGTTACTGTTCATTGGTTCATCTGTGTGAATACGTTTTTTGGTTCACCTACATAATGATTCTATGTGTATTTTTGCTACCCAACTATTTGTCCTACTTCCTGTCTTGTTTTGTTTCAGAAACAGCTGACAGCCTATGTGGCTTGGGTCAACTCACAGCTGAAGAAGAAGCCTGGAGCCCATCTTGTAGAGGATCTCAGAAATGATGTCAGAGATGGTGTGGCTCTGATTGACTTAATCCAAGTCATAGGTCAGTGACTTAAGCCAATTTTTTTTACCATTAACACTCAGAGGATGAATGTTTTGTGTGTCAGTGTGTATTTGTGCCATCTTATTTCATTGGTTAGGTGCTCCTTATGAGTACTTACTTTTGACTGACACAATTTTTTTCTAAAAACTTGGAGGTATTCATTTTAACCATGGTGCCTGATAACACTCTTCACACAGCAATGCCTAATGATTAATTAAGCTAGTCTTGGCTGCTCTCACTAACACTTAGATTTATTGTAGCTGGTTGTATGGACTTTCAAGGCTTAATTAGCTTTGTGAAACAAAAATTAATGACTAGTTGGTGTTTGATGATTGAATTTGACCTCTGACACTGATAATGATAATACACAGTTATCTATTTTGCTGAGTTATTTTTTAGTTATGTTCACTCATCCCCTCATATTCACACACAAATAAAATTAATTACTGTTGATAGTCTGACTCTTCATAAATCTGTTGAACACTTCATAATCTAGCAAGGCAGTGATGTATGCATCAGCTGCACATGTGTTATGACACACATGTTCGCCTTTTTGGCAATCCAAATTTTTCAGCAATCTAACACACCCTGGTGCTGTAACTATCAAGAATCAACTGCATACACTGCAATTATATGTTTTTCTAAGGAAATTGTTCACAATTATGTTCAGTGTAAATGTACCCTGTTTACTTGAGCAGACTGGCAGACATGACAACAAAATTATATTTAAAAAATAGTTTGTAACTAATGTAGCTCAAGTATGAAATGAACACATGTCCATTGAATAAAACTCAGTATTGACCAGTCTTGACAGTTTGTGGGTAAGATGCAACTAATGTATGAGAAAATATTTGTGGATTCCTTGAACTGACTTAAAGACTTCCTGTTCACCAATCCTTTAAATGTACTTTGAGGGTTGTTGTTACTGGTCGTTGACTTGTAGCACCAAACTGCTGGTAGACAACTAAACCATTGTAGGCATAATGTATCTAAACTAATAAAACTTTTAAAAAACTTGAATACCCTCCTTTTGTGAAGAAAACTAAATGGAACTTGTTTTATAATATAGACAAAATCAAGTTGAAATGAGATGAAATAACTGTAATAGACTTAAGTAATAATATTCTTTAACAAAAACTCACTACAATAACACAACCTTTGAATCTTACATTCTGGAGTCGTCTGTCCTAACTAATACCAAGTGATGACAATGCCAACTATGTTGCATCAGTCCCAACCAATCTTTATCCTCTTTCCACAATCACCATATAAACACATACACACACTCCATAACAAGGCCATTTGGGCTCCAATTAGTGCATACCGTCGGCTTGAAAAAGTCAATGTAAAGTAACCCTTTCAGACCTTGTAATCCATATTTCAGATGATGTTATAGTCATCTTTTCCTATGGCTGCCTTTGCTTTCCAAATTATTATCAGTTACTGTTCTTTGGTTCATATGTCATATTTGCCACTGTTCAGGGGTGTCCTGAACCCTACGGTTCATAAACCAATCTCTCAGTCACCAAGCTCCATACCATAAACTTGAACTAGGAGACTAAAATAAAAACATAATTGTTAGAGATTTGAATCCTGTGAATGTTTGAACAAATAGGACAATGTTTTAAAGTTGCTTGTAAAAAAAATATCCTGCATAATGGATAAAAAGCTACTATCACATGATAACAGAAAGTACTTTTAAAGTTCTAAATGATAAAACCTCAGACAGAAACATGTTTGTTTACTTTCTACCACGAATTATTCCAATCATTCTAATCATGTCCCATGTTTCCTGCAGCTAATGAAGAGATTGAAGGAGCTCACCCTGCACCATCAACCTACTCTCAGATGAAGGAGAATGTGGATAAAGTTTTGCTGTTCATGTCTGCACACAAAATAAAAATGCATCATATCACAACTAGAGGTATGCTCAGCAGAGAACAAGATTGTTTTATTCAGCAAAATAATGAGGGAGTAGCTTTAGTCACTGACCTATGACTTGGATTTTTTAAAAACTGCTTTTGTGTAGCACATTTTTCATGCTTATAACATGCTCAGTGCACTATGGTCCAATCTCTTTTTTAGACGTTTGGGGTGGAGGGGTATCTTGAAGAAGGTTTCCGTGCTGCCTTTAGGTGCTCAATAAACACAAATTAGCTGAGGTCCACTTTCATACTCTAGACCCCTTGATAGGAAGTCATGGTTTATGCCATTCTGCAACAAGTCAATCAGAGCCACAGCTTCATCATGTTTCAGATCCTCCATGAGATGAGTCTCAAGTTTTATTCTTCACCTGTGAACTTATCCATGCAGCTGTTTCAAAATAATATTGTTACAAAAATCTAAATGCAAAATGAAAAACTTTTTTCAAGATTTTTTGTATTTTTTATATCCTTTATCTTATCCAAAGTTTCTTATTTTTACAGAACCAAAAAACAAATATCTTTCACAATTGAGTTGTTTATCTTTATGTATTATTTAATTAACTAATTGTTACCATTTGGTTCTGATTATTCTATCAAAAATGGAAATTAGTTAAGGAGTCTTCCAAAATGAATTGATTGTGATTTCTTTCATGTTAAACATATTAAGGTTCTAATTATTGTTACAGCTATTTCCCTTTTCACTGACCTAGTAATACTAAAAATCTGTTCAACATTGAATCGTTTTAGTATTAAAAAGTTTTTCATTTTCTTCTCCCAGTAGAAAAAAAATTATAAAATTACTGTTTTCAAACCTTGCCATCTGTTTTTAAGGCCAACAGTTAAGGAGAGTGTCATGTGGCCAACACATTGACCAAGCACCTATACTTTACTTTACTAATGTCAGATAGCCATCAGAGTTGGCTGGTTGGGGTGTCCTATAAATCCCAAAATTTAAAAACCCAACCTTCAGAGAGATTTGAACCCAAGATCCCTCTGTTCAGAAGCCAGTCACCAGGTGGCCACCAAACCCACTTTGATCCAGTAACTCCGAAATAAATACCTGTATAAATATAAAAATAAATGTCTTATTCATTTAAAGCTTACAGCCCAAATTACTAAGAAATATGGAGATAAAAAAACATGTTTTCAAGATGTTCAAAATGGAAATGGATGCCAACTTTTATTTATTTTTTTTATTTTTTATTGTAGATTATTTCATGACCTACTAAGGCATTTTTAAATTTCTCTTTACTAAACATGTTTCTTGCAGACATTGTTGAAGGCAATCTTAAAGCTATAATGAGGCTAGTCCTGGCTTTGGCTGCCCATTACAAACCTAACAGTGTCAGACACTCATCGCAAGCGAATAAACAAAACACAGGGATTGCTGGGATAGCACAAGTGAGCCTTAATAACATTCTAGTTCTGCACAATTAGCTTCAACATGTTCATAGACTCTCCATTAGCACTGATAGTTTTTAGCATTTAATATACTGCAAAACCTTTACCTTCGAATCTAATAATTTAACGCTTATTATAGAAAGTTACATTATGTTTTTAAAGCTCTCATGCGTAGATCTGTCACTTTTTTATGTCATAGTATGTTATGACCTGTAACTATGAAAAGCATAGAACAAGTAAGTCATCCCATCATCATCGAACTGTATGGATTGAAAGTCCAATAGTATGTGACTGTGTTAACTCCAAATGTATGAAAGGCTTGTCCTCTCTGCAGCGAGGGCTCTGTGATTCAAACTTTGGCTTAAACCTTGCAGAATATTAATCATTGGCCTGTGCTGCACAAGTTTTTAATATCTGGTTTAGGCCTGGGTAGCCCAATCTGGGCATCATCTCAGCTGCTCCCAATCTACATTGACTTTTTGGGACTTGTCACAGCATTCAAACCATTTTTCTAATTCTGTCATTGGAATCATTGCTAGCTAAGTAGGTCTTAGCTACTGTGACTTCATTAGTATAATACTTTATGATTCGTATGAACACAACAATACTTTTCCTTGACAATGTTTTGTCTATGTTATAGGGTGCTGCGGCTACACTTACTGAGGCCAGGAGGAATGCTTCCAGAGCAGGACACAGATACAGGAGAAGAAGGTTAAAAATCAAATTCACTTAAAAAAATCTCAAATACTTTTCTTGTTATGATCCATAAGACATGATCATATTTTGCTGTGCATATCTCAACTGTTTAAGCTATTATGACGAAGCTGGTAATTCATTATTGAAATCCAGAGTCATGTTAAATAACATGGGGTTCTGCTTCTTTCCCAGGGAGTTATTCTCTTGTATGTTGTAATTTCAGACAAAGGGAAGATAGTTCTGACATGATGTGCAGCGACTCAGATCACTCACAGAACTATGGGAGCTCACAGAAAAAGTCTACATCCTCGTCTAACTTTTCCCAGAGCCAGCACCACTATCACCACCAGCATTCTCACCACCGCCACACTGATCAGCGGTTGGTTGGGGAAGGGGAGTCAGGTCTGAAGATTGATTGTCGTGCTGAGCTGGAAGGTGCCAGTGCAAGCAGTAGCCCTGTCTCTAGTCACAATGCCAGCCCTAGAGCTAGTCTGTATCTCACTGAGCCATCGTCCTCAATGGAAGGATTGTTGGCAGTAGCTGGAAGTAACAAAGGTATAAAGCTGCAAAGACTTTGAGCCAATACTTCTTAGTTAAAACTTTGTTAACTAGCATTCCATGAGACTCTAATGTATATTCATTAAATTTGAACTGGATAGATGTTTTACAGAAGCTAAATTTTCAACAGTTTTTAAAAGGGTTAATGAGTAGATAGGTGTTCAGAGTATCTGAGAATTAAGGCTAACAGACCAGTATACCAATTTTTTTTGCTTATTATTTAAATGGTTTCTATGCTGCTGTACCTATTTTTACAATACTTCTATTCAAGTCAAAACTTCATGGAGGACAGAACCTGGACGCTGATCTCAAAAGCAGCTCTAACAATTTTTCTCAACAGTTATGTATATTGCTGAGAAAAGAATTACTAACTTTTTTTTTAAGTTCATTGAGCTCACTACATGGAAACAATTTTGTTATTTTCCTGACAAAACATACTTGAAACATATTAATTGATCAGTGACATACAAACCCATCGATGCCCTCTTTTTATTCCTGGCAGCAGGTGCAGTAATGGTAACTTCCTGTGAAAGTGATGCCATGGTGGACTCTGGTTACACTGAGATTGTGGACTCTATCAAGGACACCCACCAAATGCTGTTCCAGCTCCATGACCTAGTGAGTTCTGTAACACATCACAGAACATAATATGCATGGAAGTATCATAAGCCAATACACACTAGCAAATAAAGATCTTTTTTGTTGATCTGGCAGGAAAGAACTATTTTAGTTGGTATTGAGCTAAGGTCACACCCTATGTTTTGTTGACTAGAATTGAGATGTCTTTGTATTTTCCAGCTTCTAAATGGAGAGAATACCCCCAGTGAACCTCTTGTATCTGGTGTGGCTCAGAGCTCAAATATTATGGAAACTATTGTAAGTTTCAAATTTGACTTTCTCAGCTGTTGTGCAATTAGAAATCAATGATAAACTTTGATCTAATGCTGATATCACAAAATTTGATGTCAAACGTGTGTTGAATGTTTAGTAAGCTGCTATGTAATTATTTTGAGTTCATTGAATTGCTAACACATTCTGATTATTTAGGCATTTAATGAAAGGAAACATAGTTTTTGGCTGATTCTTTTTGAGCATATGGCTATTTTCATATCTCACTAACTTATATTCTTTTTTATTTATTGTTACTTTTAAGTTTATTTTTTTTGTATTTAATTATTTATTTTAACCCTCTTAATATTGTTATAATGTAATTTTTTTAAAGTGCTCTAGTATTTAGGTTATTATACACCATACATTTCTTCTTCTATCCAGTAGTGTCTTTTTTTTTTCTTCTTATATTCTTTTATTTCCTGTGTGTAATTGTGAAGAGTAAGCATACTCATACAACAATATGCAGTGAACAAAATCTAAATATAAAATATATATATATATAGTTCCTACATCGTGGTTCATTGATAACCACTTTTGTCATCCAAGAAGCTGAGAGCTTTGCACTGGAGTTTTGTGACAAATATAATAAAGTCTTGATGTCATGAACTTTCACATTACTGCATAGTAAAAAACAGTCACTGAAAACTTGTGTTTGTATAAATTTCAGACAATCCTGAAGGCCAGAGTGTTACACAATGAAGAGATAGCAGAAACATTGAGGGTAGAGAACAACAAAATAAAAAATGAATGTAGAGAACTCTATGGCACAAAGGTACTCATTCCATTTTATTCATGCCAATGTTTACCTCCCTTTTATATCACAACCCAAGAGCAGAGTACTGTAGTAGACCAACTAAGTAAAATTCTCCATTATTAGGAATAAATTAGATATTCAAATTGTAAACTAAACATCAATTCTCTTAAAGGAAAATATTAGCAATAAGCTTATATTCCTTTATTTATTCCTTAGTCTGTTGAAACACTGGGGCACCAAACATGATCTCAATCGTCTTTCTCCATTCCTCTCTGTCTTTTGCCTTGGATAGAACCTCTTTCCATTGTGAACTGTATAAGACTTGTGTCTGTCAGCTACTATGATGTCTTTGTAAACACTCTTGGTAAAATATTATAACTTGTCTAAATCATGTTATTCCTTAGGCTGCCTTACAGCATAGACTTGCAGAACAAGAGAGTCAGTTGTCGTCTGTGAAGTCTGAGCTCATGACATTAGAGTTGGCTAAAGAAACACTGGCATTGGAGACAGTCAGTATTTGTCACCTTTTTTTTTTATTTATTTAGCAGTGTTTTGAAAAAAAAAGTCTTCTTGTCGATTCATCAATGAAATGAAAATGTGTAGACCAGCAAATAATCTTAAGTAATTGGTATTAGTCTCATTTTAACTTTTTGACATTATAGTCTTAATGCTAATTTTGGGTATTAACAATTCTTTGGTAAAAAGGAAACACTGAAGAAGCAATTGAGTGAGCGTGAACAGATTTTGTCTGATGTCAAGGTATGTAATAGATATTTGGTTGTTTTCTTAAATTGTCTTTCTTGAATAGTACTGATATTGTTCTAACTTACAACTTTAAATAGGGGCATGGTGGATGAGTGGTAAAGTGCTTAGCTTCTGAACCAAGGATTCCCAGGTTCGAATCTCAGGAAAATTGGGATATATTTTTTAATTTCTGGATTTTTAGGACACTCCTGAAATAATCCACTCAATCCTAATGGGTATCTGACATTAGTTGGAGAAAATAAAGATGGTTGGTCATTGTGCTGGTCACATGATACCCTTGTTAACTGTCTTCTATCATCTGTCCCTTAGGACACTAGGTCTGAAATGGATAATTTACTTTTTACTCCTATAAATATGTTTACTTTAACTAATAATATCAACCAAATATATTTTATGACTAAAGATAGCCAACTTTTAATTCATTGAAACTTGCTGGTTAGTACAAAATATTTTGTTATTTGAATGTAGCATGTTTACTGTCTCTTTTGAATGTACAAAAATTAAAAGTCTTTTCTAGTGTGTATTACCAAGCACAAGTTAGTTGAAAAGAGAAGATAATGAAGTCCTACTTAGGAGAATTCTTGAAAACTTTTATTTTTACTCTCACTATTATCTTGCTTAATAGTTTTATTCATTTTTTGTTTGTGCATCAGAAAAGCTACGTGAGACAGGTTGAGGAGAAAGACAAATTGATCAGTGATTTAAGGGTAAGCTTATGGAACATGAAATGAATAACTTGATATTTTAAAATATATGATAAATTTTTCTTTCTCAAGCATGGAAAAAGTTGATTCTTTTTTCTCATTGATAGGAATTCTTTTTCTTTTGCTCATGTAAAGGAATTCTTTTTCATAGTTAAATAGCTCGTCTTTGAGTTGTCAGGTAGAGTTTATATCGCTTATTCCTGTCCACAATTGTTTAGAGTTATAGTTTGAGGTTCCCTTTTCTCCACTTTGTATTCCCAAGTCAAGTGTTTATTGTGTAACAAATGATGTTTCCACTTCACATTTGTTTGTCCACAGAAGGAGTTGTTGAAACGAGATCATGCAGCCACTATACAGAATGAACAAAACAATCACATGGAGAGGTTTGATCACAAAGTTGGAGACAGATCTGATGTGAGTTTGTGTAGATTTAGAAATATTGTTAGAGAAATGATTCCAAATTTAATCTTCGTTTAGGTTTGCTATGCTAGAGAATAGTGCTGAAATTAGGGTCAAGTTTTCTTGGTGTTTAGTTTTACCAATGAAAGCATTTTTTTTTGGTCCGGATTTTTCATTGACAAAATCTAAGAGTTTTTTTAATGTACTTTTATCTGTGGTCAAATATTGAAACCCATGGTAAACACTTTGGTGAATGGAGACAAATTGAGGATGACATCAAAGAGAAAGCAGGCAGTATCTGTCAGTTATTGTGATTTTATTTTAAGTGTACAAATGATTCTATGAACTGCACAGTTTCCTGTCAGGTCTACAGACAATGGACGTGCTGATAGCTATGTCATTTAAAAAGCACTCAGTCAAATTTCTAAGCTCTTTCTCTCATAGCACAAAGTAAGTTGGATTATAAGTTGGCAACAACGATCTTCAACATTGGTTTTTTTTTTGGTCCTATTTCCCAGTCTACCTCTTTTTAATTTCTTATGTAATTTATAGATTTCCACTATTTTGTCAAGACATTTCTTCATATTGCTTTCTCTTTTTTCTTAAACTTTCCCACACTTTTACCTAAGTAGTTTTTAGTGTATATCTACTTGCCTTCAAATGAGAGTATAGAGGAATAAATTGCTCCACCTGCCTACAAAAATCAGTGTCTACCAATCAGTGGTTCTCACTACTTTTTTAGTGGGTTCTCTATAGAAGGCATCTAAGGCTCGAACACTTCAGTCAAAGGTGCCTTCACTCCATTATCTCCATTATGGACATACACTGGCAATACCTTAAAATTAAACACGTTCTGCTAAAGGCTAGTGTGGACAGTATAGAAGCATTACTTACTATTCAATAGCTGCACTGGGTTGGACATTTAACTCTATGGGGGACAATGGTCTGCCAAAGGTGATCTTTTTGGAGAGCTTAAGGAGGATGGCATAACAGAGGTGTCCTGAGAGCTTATAAAGATCAACACAAGTGCCATTTTGCCCTCATTGGCATAGAGGAAAATAGCTGGCATCAGATGACCTCTGGAAGAGACATTTAGAGAACTCTCACAAAGGCTGTGGGACAAATATTTGAGGCCCTAAGAAAAACCCTTGTAGAAGACTGGCCCAGAAGATGTAAAGAAAACTTAAATAGACCCCTGGCGGACAACAACTTTGCCAGCATCTGCTGTGGAAAATATGCAGATCACAACTGGGTCTGTGGCCATGTGTAACACTGCGCTCTTCCTTAATTTTCAGGATTGAAGACATTGCCATATTATTATTATTGTTATTAGTTGATTTTTGGTGCTTTTTATTTGCATATGTTCTATTTTTCTAGTTAGCAGAACTGGAGATACTTAGAGATAATTTCAAACAGGCTAGAACACAGATATCTTTTGAAGATCCTGGGAATGCTCTGATGGACTCCCTGGAGAATGGCCTGTCAAGACTGCTAGACAAGGTCCACATCAATGGCTCAATGACTGGTGTACCAGTTGGGCTTTCATTGGTAAATAGTTACACTGTGTTTAGATGTTAATGGTCTTATAGGGAAAAATCTTTAATATTTATTCATAGGCTGATTAAAAATTGTTTATAAATTTCTCTTTGATATCCCTTGATAGTGTTTGTGGTCAAAGTAAAATTTTTCCACTTTTTATGAACATTTGTCAACTAGTTCTTTCTATTACTTAAAATGTTTAAATATGTAGGTCATAGCTGGGGCTGTGTAGCCATGGGAAATATTGCATTCCTCATTAATCTTCGGACTCAAAGACAAACCTTATTAGTTCAGATTCTAAAGACTTACTTAAACTTAGATCCACCTATTCTGTTTGCACATTGGGCTGCAAGCTGTCTCGAGAGAAATTGGTCTCTAGCAATATTTCCAGCTACTGTCCACTGCCCTGAGATCCTTCATCAAAGTGTCATGCTAGAGTTTCACTTTATAATATTTCTTTCTCTGCAAAAAGGATGAAAACAAAGCTGTACTTTTGTTGTGGCCAGTTCTCAGTTTTTTATTGCATCACTTCATGCTTGTATGGCATGCTAAGTGCATTCAAGTTCATTCTCTTTGAAAAATGTGAAGTAGGGGTATCTTGAAGATTTCAGTGCTCTCTTTAGGTGCTCAGCTAACACAACTCAGCTTACTTTAAATTTCAAATTTGAAATTCTTAGTCTACATCAGAACTTGAACTCAACCCCCCCCCCACACACACACACACTTAGGTTATCGAAGCTATTTGTGCAATGCAGTAGACACACAGAGAAGTGATGGCTAAGCTTTCACTCTTCTAAATGCTTGGCCAATGTATCTTCTTATCTTTTGAATTATATTGATGTCTACTGTTTTTTGTTCTTATTTTGGTATATCTTTTGATGTAAACACTCAGAAGTCAAATTTCTTTATGTAATAAAATGCACAAATATGTCTGAAATCCACAGAACCCAGGCAAAGTCAAATCACCAATGTCAAAACCAACCGGTTCCCCAAGAGCAAAGAAAGTCATAGCCAGAGAACCTTTGCGAGTGACACCGAGGACTCCACAACATCGGGTCACCTCCAGCTCTCCAGGTCGGGGGTCTCCTGTTTGGAGAGGAGGAGGGGTATGGTAGTTGCATTGAAAAGAAGCCTTTGAAACATTATTATATCAGTGAAGCATTTGAAACATTATTATATCAGTGAAGCATTTGAAACATTATTATGTCAGTGAAGAATTTGAAACATTATTATATCAGCTAAGCATTTGATACATTATTATATCAGCTAAGCATTTAAAACAAAATTATATCAGCTAAGCATTTGATACATTATTATATCAGCTAAGCATTTAAAACAAAATTATATCAGCTAAGCATTTGATACATTATTATATCAGCTAAGCATTTAAAACAAAATTATATCAGCTAAGCATTTGATACATTATTATATCAGCTAAGCATTTGAAATAATATTATATCAGTGAAGAATTTGAAACAAAGTTATATCAGCTAAGCATTTGAAACAATATTATATCAGTGAAGAATTTGAAACAAAATTATATCAGCTAAGCATTTGATACATTATTATATCAGCTAAGCATTTGAAATAATATTATATCAGTGAAGAATTTGAAACAAAGTTATATCAGCTAAGCATTTGAAATAATATTATATCAGCGAGGCATTTGAAACATTATTATGTCAGCGAAGCATTTGAAACAATATTATATCAGCGAAGCATTTGAAACAATATTATGTCAGCTAAGCATTTGAAACAATATTATGTCAGCTTTTTTTTTCTTCTTAATTGGTATCTTTAAAAACTATATACAAACATGTTCTATTTTTTTCCTCTTTTATTTTTTTAAATCTGAGTTATTTACAAATCTTTCAAGTCACCCTCAAATACTTAGAAAATGATAGCAAATGTAACTATTGGTTCAAATTTGCAAATTACAGAGCCCTTTGTTTCAAAGTGAAATGAAAGAAAAAAATATGTTTTTTTTTTTATTTAGTTTTGTATAAATAAGTTGATGAAATAAGAATCAATGGACACTTGCAGGTTGTCCAGCAGAGTGTGACCAGAGTTCAGCTAAGCAAACAATTCAATCCTTCCAGCCTCCCAAGTAAAGGCAGTCCTGGAAGAGGAGGGAAGTCACAGATTCCTGTCTTGAATGGTCAGTTTATTTTGTTTCATGATTGGAGTCGAAACTTTACTTTAGTCTGACTTTCAACTACTTTACTTAAGCCAAGATTTTATCTCTCTATTACCTTGTAGTTACTTTACTTATTGCTGACTTTTTTTTTTCAATTGCTTTGTATCATCATTTCATTTATTGAAGTGATGGAACATGAACTTTGATTTGCTGTTTGACACTAACTTTTTTAACAAGATGTATCATTTTTAGTGTCTCTGACTGGTAGCCTTTGTTATTTATCTACCTTCTTGAACAAAACAACCTTGAACATTGGACTTCATTGTCTTTTTCACCCTGCTTGAATATTTTGGAAATATCTTTCACAAAAGTGACCTTTGAACTATTCAGTTTTTAAAAAGAGAATGCACACAAAAATATTTTTGTTAGGTGGCTGGCTTAGCAAGGAATTTTAAATGCTTGACACTTTTTATAATTTTCTAAAAGCATGTGTTGGAAATACCTCCAAGTTTGTGCAATAGAATCTCCCTTCATAACCTTCTGCAAAATCATATGCTAACCTTTTTTTTTTCTTTAATAATCTTTTCATTGTATTTATTGCTGTTAGTAAAAAAAAAATGTTATTGAAATAAACTCTATATCTGTGAACTCTGTTCAGGCATGTATTTATATATCAGTATTTCTAATTGTATGTGTATTCATGCTGTGGTCAATTGAACATTTGACTGTGTTTATTGTGTGCTACATTGTGGTCAAATTTTATTGGCACAATGCTTTTCTTATATGGCTTTAATAGGACTTAATGCATTACAGGAACCTAATAACCTTCTTTGCAAGAATGAAATCTTTTTCAAATTCAATAGAGTCAAAACAAAATACATTTTATTCTACACTAGTTGGGATTTAGTGTTCTTCTTGGAAGTAATGAGTCATGGAGTTTATCTAAGTTTAAAAGGGAGTGACATCCATACCCTCTGGCTGTAAATGGAAAAGGTATTTTCTTAATGAAACAGTGGAAAAAACTAGATTTCCTGGATGTAAAATGAGAGTTCATGATTCTAATGATGACCAAATTG
This sequence comes from Biomphalaria glabrata, assembly GCF_947242115.1. Classification (NCBI taxonomy): domain Eukaryota; kingdom Metazoa; phylum Mollusca; class Gastropoda; family Planorbidae; genus Biomphalaria; species Biomphalaria glabrata. The sequence goes on along the minus strand of NC_074724.1, from coordinate 23,495,714 downwards.
GATCTGACAAAAATTACTTCTGATTCTCATAGGAAGCCAGTGGAGTCTGAAGTAGTAAGCTGTATTTTCAACAGTAGATGTTCTACTGTAGTTTGTTAATGTACTGTGCTTGTGCTGTGACCGTAAACACATTAATATTAACAAATGTCAGTGTCACCCTTTATCAATTCTCAATTACACTCTCTCTTCTATACTTTGACTATAAACAAATTAATGTATTTATGTGTCATTATCATCACCATTTGAATCACTCATTCTCCTCCCTTCCAATAGATTTAACTGTTTCAGGTAGCCGTGCTAAAGGTACATCCCCAAGCCCAACTGAGCCACTTCCAACTAATGTCATCTACTACATTTCCAACTCTGACAAGCCTTTTACCTGCTTGATTAGGAAAAAGTAAGTCCTAGGTCATGTCCTAGCTTTAGCACTTTAATTAATCTGCATCTGTACTTATAAATTATTGAATCTTTTGATAATGGATTACATCAAAGTTTATATTCCTCATATAATTATGAAACAGTAGCAAGCATTTTGTTTTTATTTATGAAACAGTTGGTGTTAATGTATTTTTCTATCATACCTGTGTCTGAATGCAGAAACGTTCTTAACATACAAATTTATTATGCTTCTTAAGATTGTTTATTGATCTGAATTTTTTTTATATTTGTAATAATATCAGTGACTTTTTACACAAATTAGTAGAAAATAATGTAATAATCTTCCTTAACTAAATGTACTTTTCACTTAGATTAATATTTAAAACAGCTACTAACAAATTAAATGTGTAACACTTAAACTTTAAAACCTTATTTTAAATTAGTTTTTACCAATTAAGAGTAATCTCAGCAAACAATTTTAATCAACATTCAAAATCTTTAACCATTTTTCCCTGTCTCCAGCATCAGCACAAATATACTTCATAATGTATTCAGGTCCACTCTCCACTTTGGTGTCAAATGTCATTTTCATCAGAAAGTTTCATTTGCTAGCACAACTCTGTTTTTCTCTTTACTTTGGGTTTACGGCAGTGTAGCCTCCCTTTAGCATCTTCCCATTTTGATATGTGACTCTTGAGCTGTTTTGTTTCTTAAAATGAATTTGTGTTAAGATTTGATCCCATTTTCAGTTGTTTTGTTTTGTATTTCATAAATAACTGTTAGATTTAGTTCTTATTTTCTCTCTGTTCTCAGATTGGGAGAAATCCGATTGAGAGACTTAAAATGTGTGATACCAGATTCCAATTTGTACCATTACTTCTTCAAAGCTTTGGATCCAGAGTATGGGTCTGTTAAAGAAGAGGTTAGTAGCCAGTGGTAATTTTGGCATGAGCTTCTTCATGCTGTTAAATTAAATTTCTTTTAGTCCCTCTTTATAAGATATTCTTTGTTCCTAACCCTTTTAAGCCACAACATCTTGGGATTCTTCAACTTGAATTAACCCCAGACCATTGTGAAAAATAGAAAACCCTTTAGTGGTGTAACCATTTCAGTTGTAAATATTTTTGTAATCTGAAGTGTCAGTTGTATAATTTAGACCAGGCCATGCAAAGCCAAGACATTGCAATTTGTAGTCCACAGCACCCTAAGATATTTCATTTCTTTCAGCTCTACTTGTTGCTTCTGGAACTCGTATAGAATTTGATTTTGTATTCAACTATCAAAGAGAAAGTTTTCATTGTTTTACTCGACCCATTGTTTACAGAACCTAAAGATAGGAATAAAAGCAACAGCAGTAGCTTTGAAGAATTTAGACAAATTACTAAATCACTTTCAACATTAACTTTTTTTTTTCTCTTTGGGATTTTTTTGGTTATAGTTTAGTTTCTTTTTAACTTTCAACAAATTGACTTCATGAAAGTGTTGTCTTTTAGAAAGTACAAATGTTATCTCTACATCTTCTGATTGATACACAATTTGTATTTTGCTTGTTTTTCTATTTATTTTCACTTCTGAAAACTGTTTTGTCCACAGTTGTCTAATGATGATGACATATTGCCTGGTTGGGAAGGGAAAATTGTAGCTTGGCTGGAAGAGGAAACTGGAACAGCTTGTTGACCAAGTGCTTGCTTACCTGGCTAGTTTCTCCATGCATGCATGTCAAACAATTTATTATATAGCCCAATCTTAGCTGGACCTTTCTTCTTTTATGTCAGTTGTATTCAAACTTGCATTGCATTTAGTGCTTTGGTCCTTTTGGTGTAGATGTTACACTCATTGTAAAGTAGTTGTTGTGTGGACAACTAAAAGTTACAGTGATCAGCAACCAACTTCCTCCCTTGTCTTAAGGTGGATGTGACCCTCTTGCTTTGTGATTCATATTGTCTACCTGGTGTTATTTGATTCATATCTAATATATACAACTTATAAAAGGCACAGTTTTCAGTTGTGCTCTGTGACTTAACAAATGAACTATATGTGGTTCATGAATCTCCAAAGTTGAAGAATCACTGATATGAATGTCTTTGTGTCTGAGTATGTGAATGCCTTATTGAGTAGCTTGATTTGAAATCTGGTTTTGTCAGATGAGGCTTTAGAAAGAAATATTGTCTAAAAACTACATATATCAATCTCTTTGAGATGATGATTTCCTGAAATACCAACATTTCCCCAGGACCTATAAAACTGTACCAGTAGACTGTATGTACATTGACTTACAAGTAAAAAGAAAATATATTCCTGCAGGTTATTGCTGTAAGTTTTCTAAACAGTTCTTGGTGCTGTAAGAGAAATCAAAGAATAAGGAAACTACTGTCTGGGTTGAAATTCTGTCTGGGTTGAAACTATTTTGGCGTTAACTTTTTTTTAAAAGTCTTGCTGTTAAAGCTTACCACTGCCCATCATCTTAATCTTTCCACTCTTTAAAATCATTGTATTCATTACCCTAAGGTTGTACTTCTATTTTGGATGTTCATTTGTTGAAATAAAATATGCTACAGAGAGGCTGTTGTGAAAATTTGATCAAAATATTGTATTGAATCAGAACTGTTATAATTTTATCATTGTAAATAGATAAGCTGATTTATTTTTTTCCTTATTTCATATAAAAATGTGGACTGACTTGAAGTTTCTAGAATAAAACTAAATCAGTGCTCATGTGTATATGTCAGTGAGTTCAGAAGAGTTGCTGCCTTACTACTTAAACCAGTGTTGTTTTTATTTGGTTGAGTTAACATTAGTATGTCTGTTGCTTTTTTTTTTCTATTAATTTTCCACTTTTTTACTTTTTTAAATATTTTGCATTCCTAAATGGCCAACATTCCTTTGTTAACTTAATAAATCTTTAACTTTTGGTCTAGCGGTTATTTAATGTCTCTGATCATAGCCATCTATAGAGCATAGTCATGATAAAGAAGATATAAAACATTTATTCATTATTAATGTTTGAAAGCAAACACCCAAGGTTGTTGTTTTTTTTTTTCAATTTAATTGTTTTGTATTTCAAATGGAGGATCAGTAGTTGCATGTCCAGATGTCAAGCCTCAGGTCTTGAAATACTCCCACATCTCTTTGTTTAGAAACAGGTTCATATCAATAGCATTTAGCCTGTGAATTGCTGGCTAAGAATAAGTGTTTTTTTTTCTGCTTTATATCTTTAAATGAGAATCTTTTTCACAATTAATACAGTTTAAGACACAGACCTATTAATTTTTTTTTTATATAGCTAGAAAGTTCCAGAATGAAATGCTCTTTTTATACATAGATCAATCTAAAACTATTTTCTTTATTAATGTTTCAAGGCTATTACTCTTTTTCTTTTATTGAATTGAATTAGGATCAGTAGTTATATGTCCAGCTGCAATGCTCGCATATCTAGAAACGGGTTAAAAAAATTTTTGCTTCATATCTATAAAGAGAGCATCTGCAAAAGTAATTTAGGCACTGACCTATATTTTTGTTTCCCATTGCTAGAAAGTTTCAGAATTAAATGCTTTTCCACTTTTTGATATAGCATTGCGTTTTTAGCTTCATAAAAATATTGAATTATTAAGGCAAACAACTGAAATCAGTTCAATTTTTAACAGACACAATTAGCTAAACATCTGTCTGATTGATACATTTAACTCTCATGTAACTAAACCTCTAATACACTTTGTTTTTATTTATTTTGGAGTATTTTTTTTAAACCACATTCCTTTGTTTGTACTATTTATAATTATTATATTTTGACTCGACAATATTGTATTGAAATTTATTGCCTCCCTTAATTGACATGGATTACCTCCCACCAGTGTTGACATGGGTAACCTTCAAAGTAATAGCCATTGCAATGTCTGCATGGATAACTGTATTACATGTGGCTATGTACTGTATCTGCAGAGCATATTGGATGTGACTTTATATGTAACATTTGGTTTGGCTTTATGTTTAATCTGTGGTTTACTCAGCGTTGGTGGTAACCTATGGTCATCTCTCTAGTGGTCAGTCATGGCCATCTGTTGTGATCATTTCTCTATCTGGTCAACATGAAAAATGTTAAATGTGCATTACTTATTTAGTGTGCTACATGTCCCAGTGTTCATTCATCTGTGTAAAGGTTGAGAATCCTTGTAATCAATGGATATGAAGAATCCCATGTCAGCTCTCCCAACACAGCTCATCATTTATTTGGGTGTAAATAATGTCTCAACGTCTTTCACATTTTTGTTCTGACATTTCCACCATTACAATCTGTTTATTTATTACCATGTGTGGCATAACTTCACAGTCGATTTCAAGCTTTCATGAATGGCTTTGAATTCACATCATTTTGTCACAATTCAATTTATTATTCATAAAACATAATGACAATAATTGCGTGTGTATGAAGATCATCTTTCTTTTTGAACATTTTTTTTTTGTGATCTCAAATTTTTTTTTTTTTTGTTAGTTTTGTATTTCTTGTCATCACTTATTCCAATGAATGCCAGCAATGTTGTGACAAGATTTCTACATCAGACCCACCTAGAGATAAACTTTTGAAATGGTCATAAAATGTTTTACCTTGATTCATTGATTCCAAGTTTTATAAATCTATGTTCAGAGATGTTTTGTTTTATTTACCCTGTGTATTATAGTTGGTAGTTTCTGCTAACTATGAAATTGCAATAAATATTTGAATGCTTACTTTATTTTTATTTTTTTTTTACTGGTACTTATAGATGGGAAGGAAGGGGGAAGAGAAATGACTATTTCAAAACAGTAGTCCACTGCTTTGGACCAAATACTCATTTTTGGAACAGATTTTTTATATTTAATACATTTGATGCTATTTTTTTGTTTGTTTTATTTACATGTCAACTACTTGGACATATCAAAACCTTTAGCATGGGGTTGACATAGTGCAACAGTGATGAGAGCATGCACTTAAAGGTTGTGTACCATTTAAGCTCATTGTACAAGTCAGTGACTAGTTGTATATCAGTTTTAACTGATTGATCAAGACTGTGATCAGTTTCACTTGTAAGACCAGTTGGTTGTGTTCAAAGTCAATACTCTCTGGAATTAGTTGGATCATTTCTAGTATATAGGTTTTTACAATGCACATTTTTATTTTATTTTTTACTATAAAGTGTTGTTTGTGTTTGTTTGTTTTTTTTGGCTTTGGTGAAAAAAATAGAGTGTCTCAGACAGAGTTGTTTAAAATTAGAAAGCAGATTGATTATATCTCCTTTTTAAACAATTGGATGACAATACTTGGTTCTGGACTTCATATCTTTGTTGTTGGGGTTAGTCTTAACATTGACTCAGTTTGTTAGTGGTTTCGGTAGCCTTAACATTGGCTCAGTTTGTTAGTGGTTGCCTTAACATTGGCTCAGTTTGTTTGTGGTAGCCTTAATATTGGCTCAGTTTGTTAGTGGTAGTCTTAACATTGACTCAGTTTGTTAGTGGTAGTCTTAACATTAACTCAGTTTGTTAGTGGTAGTCTTAACATTGGCTCAGTTTGTTAGTGGTAGCCTTAACATTGGCTCAGTTTGTTAGTGGTAGCCTTAACATTGGCTCAGTTTGTCAGTGGTAGCCTTAACATTGGCTCAGTTTGTTAGTGGTAGCCTTAACATTGGCTCAGTTTGTGGTAGCCTTAACATTGACCCAGTTAATGAAAAAATGTTAAAGCCTTTTAGATTTCTTAGATTTAAAAAAAAAAGTGTGCACATTTAACATTGTATGGGCATACTGGTTCTGTAGGCCGAGACCAAGAAACATGTCCTTTAATCGGAGATGGTTGATAACTATAAATAGCTAGCTATTTGATGTACAGATATTAGGAAGTGTTGATAGCTTTGTAATTTAGAAGGTATACAATACAATTCCTAAGTTTATTTGTTTGTAGCATGAACCAATTTGTCTTAAATATTTGGATTTCAAGAAAACATCCTTGACATTGTTTAGAGTAAAAAATTTAACATGGAAATCCACAATAATTAAAAATCAATTTTAGAATACAAGATAATAACTTATTAAACTTAATATATAGACTATATTGACATAGCCAACTGCAGATTTTGTTGCTTTTGTTTCCATTTTCATAGTTGTAAATTATGCATAAAGTTGGCTTTTGTATGGCCTCTGTCAGTTGCCAAGCAATTTATAGCATGAAATGAAAGCTATTGTCAAAAGAAGGTCGTAGTTGTGATTTTATTGATGTCCTAAACATTTACCATCACTTATCCTACTTAGTGTATGTTGTGATCTCTCAGTATCTTTTGATTGCATTCAAGTTGTCCATTTCAACATTTACATGTTAGAATGCATCTTATTTAGTGTATGTTGTGATTCATCAGTATCTTTTGACTGCATTCAAGTTGTCCATTTCAACATTTACATGTTAGACTGCTGGACAATGTTAGATTTGATTTATCATTTGAAATGAACAAACTTTTGGTGGACTGACTCTAATACAATAGCTTTGTATTGATGAAGGAATGGAATGCTGGAAAACAAAATGTGTAGGTAGAAAGGTTGTATGTTCTAGCCCTACTTAGAGAATTGTAGTATCATTTTTAAAGTAAAAAAAAAATGTGATGTCAGCAAGCAAAATTCTTGTCCCACCAAGAATAGACTGTCTAGGTCACTATAATGTCCTTGCTTATTTCATAATTAGCTTATGTGTCTAGTGACTGTGTTTACATTAGCTTTGTACTTATCTTTAGATACAATGTGTGTTAATTAGTGTTCAAATCACACATTTTATTTGCCATCCAGTGACCCTATATAAAAGCCTTTCCAAAATGTATGGATTGGTTTAGCTTTATTTTAAATAAGAAATGAAATAATATCCAATGAATAAAAAGTTTTTCATGAGATGTTTGTATGGTATAAGAAACATTTTAAGGCTTTTTTTTTTTTCCAATTCAACATGCAACTTCAATGATTGTTTGTATCATTGGTGCCTGTGTTAAACCTTGAACTATTTGGAAATAGAAGTTTTTGAAAAAAAAAAATTTAGGGCTGGCATTCCATTCAGGTCAGTTAGCTATATAATAATAACCAGCTTTGACTATTCAAGGGTATTTGAAGAAACAAAAAATATATCTTGATTGAAATCATAATTTGTTAGTTTAGCTTTTTCAAAACCTGTATGCTTGTTAGTGTATGGACATCATCAATATAGGAACTGGTGTTGATGTGTTGTATTCATTAGCTTAGATTCCATCCCTTATTATATATCAACTGAATGGTTATGTAAATAAGACTTAGTACCATAGCAAGCCTGTCTCAGTGGAAGCTTTTTTTTTTTTACATGAATTTTTACAAAAATTGAAGTTGTTCAATTAAATGCATTGAAAAACTTCTTAATATATTTGTATACATCACATTTCTAGTCACTTAGGTCAAAAAAAAAAGAGTTGCTTAACTGAAACTTTTTGTTCTTATGTACACCAATATTGACTGTGTATTTTATGAAGTCTGTGTAACTGTATTTTGACTATATCAGTATTTCAACCAAGCTCTCTTACTTCTAACAACTAAAACCATTTACAATTTTTGTTTGTCTGCTGCTCTAGTGGACAAAATTTCTCATTTGGTCAATAAAATTAAGAATTTGGAAACATCTTTTTGTTATTTTATTAAATACTTCAAAATGTTTATCATATATCAAATATACTATAAATATATTACTCCCACAATATACCAGTATTTTAATATTTTCATTGTTTAACTTCCGCTGATGAAAAAAAGGATTACCTAGCTGTGTGAAATTAAAAACTGTTTGCCAGATAGGCCACTGACTTTATGCTCTTCATAAAATGCTCTTTTCAAAAAAAGTTTTTCAGAGTTAGCATTTAGATAAATAAAAATATAAGTTAACTGTGACTACAATGTTGAAGTATTTGCCTATCACTGTCTTAATCTTACACATATACTATTAGTTACTATATCTAGTTTCTTAACCCTAGTAGCCATGAAAACTGCTAGAAAATTAACAAAAGCAAACCAAGGCAATTTTGAATTCAATTAGTTCAGACAATTTAATTTCAATTCCTCCTAATTGTATTGCTAGTTGTGGTATATATCACATGAACTGCTTACAAAAACATGTTGAACAAAATGAACAGAGAACAAACAAATGGTGTGTAACATTTGGATTGCAAATACTTCCACTTCACAAGGCAAGCATTCAACACTCTCAGGAGATATATACAATAATGGGTTAGATGGCACTAGGATTAGATTTGTTAGAATACTTATTACACACAAAATTGTCTTGCTTCCAAATCTGTCAAATGAGGACACAAATGGGGAAAAAAGTCAAGCTTTATGTACAATTATGAGTTGTTGAACAGGGAATATATGTAATAATGCATCATAATTTCTAGTGTTGCCAGAATGAGACAATGAATTAAAATTGCACTATGTTTTAAACTCTATATTTGAGTATCAGAATAGTGTGAATGGTGTAATGTTTTGACTTGAAAACATCTGCTTATTATCATAAACAATGATTCTTGTTACCTTAAGTTTTAGAACATGTGTCTGCAAAGTTTATACTCTAGGGCAACTTGCATTTTCTGGTGAGATTTGAGTTTGGGGAGGTTCAGGTAAATGTCTTTTATTTATTCATCATTAATTACTCTCCTTCCTCTACTAGAGAAACCTCAAAGTGAAATGTACTTTTTATACTCATTACAAATGCATGTTATGTGTCTGAACATTGAAGGAGAAGTAATTTGCTTTCCATTCTAATATGATGATTGTGCATTGTTACTAAGCCAGAACCACATATTAGAACTTACAAGCCCCCAGTAGATAAAAGGAGATTATAACAATGTTAGTGAGCTCTAAATTATTAACAAAATTACCAAGTATTGTTCTTTACAAATATCATTTTTTTACAAATGTGTAGATAGAAATACAAGTTGCCCTGCTATAGCCTAAAACAGATTCAGAAGATGATATGCCATAGTTTAAAAATAGAAAAAAAAAGTATTGAGGTAGAACACAGCACAACCATGACATCATCTGGCCTAGCCAAAGTGAAATACTTACAAAATTGCCTGCATAGGCCCTATTTGTTTCTCTTTTAAGTTTTATCAACTCAAACAAAATAATGACAAATAGTAAGTCCCTATTCTTGGAAAATAAAAATGACTAAGAGTTTTCATTACCCAAATATTTTTTGAGCTTCACATAGAGTAGAATTGATTTGTGCTAAACAAATTGCTCTTGTCAAGAAACCTTACACTAAATGTAATTTGTTTAAAACAATGTATAGCTTGAATGTAAAATCAATTCAGTACATTCAATTTCATTAAAATCAAAATGACCACAAATTAAAACAAAACAAAAAATCAACTAAAATGTCAGTAGTGTAGACCTACAACTGAACTGTTAGTGTTTTTTTTTGTTTTTTTTTTTGTTTTTTGTTAACACAACATAAAATTTGTGAGAACTGCCAGTAATAGACAAAAAAGAAAACATAACAAAAAATGTCTCTTGTAGAGAAATGAATAAAATAAACTGAATCCAACATTGTCTTTGTATAGTAATTATCTCCAAATGAATTCTACAACTTGAGAAATTTCATTTACCCAGTATGTAAATACTGTACAGCCAACAAGTTGTCAAGAGATTTAGTTGAGAGATAAGATCTATATTAAATACAAGTTTATTTACCAAAGTAGTTATACACTGATTTGAAATGTCCCTCTTCTAAGAGCCATAATACTTAAAAAATGGATTGTACACAGGTTGAAATATTGCTCAAGCAGAGCTATATCCAATTAGTCAACAAATGTGCTGATATAAAAACAAACTATGTATCCCCATGGTTGGAGAACATTTGAAAAGATGAGCTGTTGGAATCACTGTTCACAAGTGTGGTGCCTGAGTGGTGTAGAGTCAAAGGCTGTGAGTTTGTCTGTAGAGATGAGATGCCATTGGAATTGTTGGTTGGAAGTGTAAACACCTTCTGGTTCAATGAAAGGATAGTGTTGGTGGCACTGGTGTCCAGGATGGAGGGTGAAAAAAGCAAGCTACCACCAGAGATGGTAGAGGCTGTGGAGGGACTGGAAGACAGTGTATCACTGGAGGAGTAAATAGGTGTTATGATAACGCTGTCTGAAGTTAACTGCTGTTGGGGTGATGTAGACTCCTGTTCAGAGAGTTTTGAATCTAAATGTCTTTGGTACCTCTGCTTCTCTTGGTGCTGCTCATGCTGTTTTAGGAGCTGATTGATTTGCTCTTGGGAGCTAGAGGTTAGCAAGATGTTGGTAGTACTTGCATCTGTTTTGGTTTCTGAGGAGTCTCCGGTGGAATGCAGTAACTGAATGTGGCTTTGATTATAGCTTGAGCTAGGAGGATTAATACGTTTTTCTTTCTGTCTTCTATTGCAAAACCAAACTCGAATTACCTACATATATAAAACAAATGTTTTCTTAGCAAATGTTAATCTGTATAATAATTATTTAATGCATAATATAAAGTAAATTGATATATCTAATGGTATGATTAAGTATCACCATTCTGATAAAATTATTGTGTAACTGAGTGTTTATCACACACAAAAATGGCTAACCTCTTTTTCCATATTAAGTGAATCTGCAATGAGAGAGATATCGTCAGAGGTTGGTTTTGAGTTCCCCAGGAAACTTTTCTCTAAGGCCACCCTTATCACAGTGTCAATACTGGTTCTTTTTTTTCTTCGCCTCCCTACACCTTCACCTGAACCACCACCAGGTGAGAGCGGGGTAGGACTTCTGGACATTGCATCAGCATCCTGAAACAAACAAAACCAGTAAGATGACTTGATGAGCAAACAAAATATACAAGTTTATAAGAGATATAATGGTAAGTTTATATCTGATAGCAAAAGGGCTCAAAGAACTGTACTAATTGTTTGAAATCAATCGAATATATATGCTGCTGAGCTCACCTCCAGCCATTTCTGTAACAAAGGTTTCAGTTTACACATATTCTTGAAGCTTAAGTTCAAGGCTTCAAATCTTGAGATGGTAGTCTGACTAAAGTCATTGCCATAAAGTTTTCCCATGGCCAGGCCAACATCACCCTGAGTAAAACCTGAAGCAAAAATATTATAATAAAAAAATTAATTTCTTTCATTTGTAACTAAATTCATTTGTAATCTGACTACATCAGTCCAGCAGGACTATTTAAAGCACATCAGTGTACAAAGAACAATGTTTCAGGCCAACATTCAAAGCACATCAAATTGTTTTTTTTAGTACCAACAAAACACTTGTGTAAGTTTGTAAAATGTACAAGCTTCAACTCACCGAGTTCTATTCTTCTTCTTTTAAAAGTCTTTGCAAATGTTTCTAGTTCTTCAAGGTCAATATTCATGGTCTCTTCCTGGCAACAAAACATTCAAATCAAATTGATTTAAGGCATTTTTTTTTACTATATAAACTATAAATGTTTCCTTAGAGTTGGTGTTAATGTTTTAGCATATTATAATTACATAATTGCATAATTAACAATTAGTTTCATAAATATTTCTAAAAGATCTGTAATTATGACTTAATGATATTACAAACAATCTGAAACTTTAACTCCAATAGAGTGATTTACCATTGGAATCTAGAACTACATATTGAAGTTAAGGGGTTACTGGAGTGCAAAATTATTTTTTTTTATTTTTGCTTTAACTTAACAACTTTTGTTATATTATATCGTATGACAACTCAATAAAAAAAAAATAAATTGAATGTTGTCTAATGTTTCTGGGTTGCATGGTAATGGCGGCCATCTTGAAAATAAACACAAATTAGTTCATATAGGAAATTTCTAAAATTTTTCAAAATTGATAAATTTCAAAGCTAAAAATACTTACACCTTAAAGTATAAAGGTGACTGGAAGGAGCTAGCTAGATTTTATACATTTTCCCTTAGTATTGTGCATTTTATAATTTTTTTAAAAAGAGTGATTTTTTTTACCTGTAAAATGCATCCACATTTTTTTTCAAAAAGATCATATATTAAAAACTTCTTCCGATAAAGTCATTAAAACTAGCTGATTCTCTTTATTATTTATCTCTGAATATGTGTACCGAATTTGACACATTTATCTCTATTAGTTCTAGAGATTTTAGAAATATGTTACAGGGGGGGTCACAAAAAAATGCATTCACACAAAAACAGTGAATTTGTATTAAGAAAAATATGGAAAATAGTGTTCACCATGCATCATTAAAATGCTTTTTTTCAATAAAAAATGCAATTTTTTAGAAAATTTTTGGTGCCAGTTTATAAAATACATGCCCACCTATTTAATTACACCAAAATTGAAAAATCATTTTTTTTTACCCAAAATTGTCTTTTAAATATACTCCCCAAATGACAATGCAAATTAAGATAATGTAAATCTAAGCTTAGTCTACCAGTGCAAGCATTTTAAGTGAATTCTATTAGCATCAGTCATTCTCTAAAATATTGTATGCAAAGGAATTAATGTTTAATCAATTCAATCTAATTATGAAAGCAATCATTATTTTAATAGCCCATTTGCTTTTTGAATGTTTGACAATTTAAGATATTGTGCACTGAAATTCACTTTTTTAAGTTAAATGGTTGTTTAGAAATAATAAATTTTCCGTAACACTAGATCTGGTTTTATTTGTAGCTTATTCTATTCATAGCATGCCATCATATTCTGGTTAAATACAGCTTAGTGAGCATTATGCCAGTGACTGACTGTCCCAATATAGGCAGCATGCACTCCTCCAATCTTAGCATGTACGCATGGAATATAATGTGAGCTCCAGACAATTACAACAATTAAAGACAACCATTACATTATGTTACTGAGAATTGCAAAATGTGTTTTCTTAAAGAGGTAACTAAGACCCATAAGGCAAAAACAGAGTTGGGTTTGGCCAGACAAATTAGAATAAAAAAGAAAAAAAAAGTATGGCTCTTTAAGAAAAATAACATTCTGAAGCCATTCAAAACCTAAACATCAATCTAATAATGAATGCTGGAAAATGATTTTACAGATTCAGGTGTTTGCTGAACAGTCAAGACAAATGAGGCTGGTGAATTTCCTTCTCGTGGACTTTCCTGTGGTGAGGCTGGAGGGGAAGAGCTCTGTTCTGGTGATTGCATAGGTGAATCTTGATGGTGTTGTTGCTGTAGTTTCTGTTGTTGTTGCAACTGAGCAGCATTAATTGAAGTCAAACGCTGGTTCAACATCAAACTATTGGCTGACAATAAGGGCAGACTATTCTAAAAGTTGAAAAAAAAAAATTAAAAATATGGTATTTTTTCAGTTTTGATTACTTATAACAGATAGTAACTTTTTAAAAAAATATTGTCAAAGAAATAATTAATTTAAAAGAAATGTCATTTTAGAATGCAATTATGTAATTATAATATGCTAAAACATTAACACCAAATCTAAGGAAACATTTATAGTTTATATAGTAAAAATAAAATTCCTTAAATATTCTTAGTCTACCTGATTTGGTATTAATAACTGTGTACCAGCAAGCTGACTCAACTGTGTAGGGCTCAACTGAGTAGGGCTGACCACTAAAAACTGCTGAAGCTGACCATTCTGCAACATGGACACAGTCTGAGCTCCTGGAAATACCTGTGCTATGGAGGAAGCAATCGCTGAGGTGGCCAAGCTTTGCTGTAAAGCTGGTTGAGATGTTGGAGTGACAAACAGTGAAGGTGTGGTAGACATTGTAGTTGGACTGCTGGGTCGTAAGGGTGCTACATTTCCAGTGGTAGAGGTCTGTGATTCAAACACGTAAAATAAATACAACTTTAGCATAGATATAGCCTTATCATTGAGACTGACAGCATCACTCTACATTCCTAAGTCAAAGAAATCAGAGAAGTCTAATTACATAATAAATTAACATACCAAAAAAAAACAACACATATGCAAGTGCAGTGTCAGTGCAGTGTCTAGACAGCGAGTAGTATGTTGAACTAGTTTATCAAAATCCTTTTTTTTAGGACCATTAGCTAAGTTAATGAGTTGAAACCTTTCTGCTGCTACCTCTTTCTTTTCAAACTGATCCTAGAGTTATAGTTTATAAAGTTAACCTGATAACATTTATATTCTATGTGGGAAGGAGGGGGGAATTACAGACCTGATTGTCAGCACTGAGATTTAAAATCTGAGCCATCTGCTGTTGTTGACTGTTGCCAGCCAAGTTCTTCTGAAACTGTGTATGCAATAAAATTTGTTGCAAAGCTTCAGTGGTCAAGGTCAGACCTGCAGTGGGCATTGCTGTTGACACTGGAATCTTAAAAATTAAAAATAGAAATCAGTCATGCACAAAATATTTTGAAATCAATCAAGTGAAACACTTTGTTCAGGTCAACTAGCTTAAGAGAGAGAGAGATGAAGTTTAAAACATCAGTATCTTTATCAAACACCTTTAAAACATGTTTTAAAATTATAGGATGTACTACATTAGTTTTTACTGTGATGTGAGACATTTACATAATTTACTAAGCTAAGATTTAGTAATATAAAGCTTTATTTTTTATAACAACTCCTTATTTTTGGTTTTAGTTCAATTGGATACTACAGACATAATAACTCTGCCAAGGATGGCCCCAAGAGCTAGCTACCCTACCCTTTTGAAAAACTACTAGCTACAGAAACACTAAACAGCAAACAACGGAATTCATGGACCTGGGAGAAGATGGACACCCCAAGAACAAGATACCTGGAGGAAATTGGTTGGTGGCCAATGCCCCAGATGTGACCACAAGTAGAGATGAGATGAAAGGAATGAGACTTAATAATGCAGCCTGTGATCCCTCCCAAAACAGAAGAGTAGTTCAGACAGGCCAATGGAGGGGAGCTTCCATATGCCTAGAGTTCTAAGAATCTTGGACTAAACTCTTAGGAGAATTACAAAGAAGAACTAACAAAGTCTATCTAATACTCTAATGGTTGATATAAAAAGTTCTTTGGACAATTACAAAAAAAAACTAACAATCTAATGGTTGCTATAAGCAAGTTTAAAATCAAAGTTAACTATACATCAGACATTGTTCCAAATGATTTCAAGACTAATTTGAACATGACGAAAAAGCACTACACCCTGGGGACTAAAGTGAACTTACCACTGCCTGTTGTCCAAACTGGTTTTGTACAATCAGTCCTGTTCCTGTAGGTCCAGATAAACTGATTGGAAATGGCTGTTGGGTTAGCTGGTGGACACCACTAGCATTGGTGTGACTATTCATGTTCTGAAAACAAAGCCATTAGTTACACATTAGAAAACATCAACACAAGTTTATATCTAACAAATGCAATTCCTATCTGGAAAAGAGGAGAACATTGAACAGTAACTGGATTTTGAAAAAGCTGAATGTGTTGGTGGACATCAAAGACATTACAGTATTTTCATGCAAAATAAGTAAAAACAAAGTTATACAAGTGTGACTTGTCACAACTGATTACTATAATTTTTAAGATTCTCTGCTGCATCTGTACTCTTTGCTTTCTTGAGGTTTATAATGAGATATTCTTAAAGCTTTCCAATGTACATTTCACAACCACTCAGTAAACTATAGGAGGTGAGGTATAAAGACCTACCGGTATGTCCACAGTTTCCATTGTGCTATGTTAATGAGTAAATTAAATTTTGTAAGCTCTACACCTATGTATATACACAGTTGCCATTCGTTTATAAAAACTTGTATAGCCCATGGATGCCAAAATAGGGTACATTCTGAAATATCATTTATGTCTAGAAGTAGAAAGAGAATGCTAAATCAAAAGAGGAATGTGTGGTCATGATAAAACACCTTGGTGCCAAACAATCTACTTCAGATCTAGTTGTCTTTTCTAAATGTCTACAAGAATATAGTTTGTGTACATGAACTTCTACAACAATATGTAATACATCAATTGTATAAGTATATAATATACAAGTGATTAAAATTTTTAATTAAAAAAAATAATGATTAAAATGTTTCAGTGTATTCTCCCAATCTTTACAATATTCAATCTGGCACAGTAAGCAAACCAACAAATTATTCTATTGATTTGATTAAAGCATACTTTGTCATTTGTTTTTAAAGTAATTATAAAAAAACAAGTTAGCTATTGTGTCTTCAGTTCTACCAGTCTCATATCTTAACAAATGGCTATAATTCTATCATATGTCTAATTATTTGAACCAAATTAAATTATGAGGCCCCCCCCCCCCCCCCCAAAAAAAAAAGCTTTTGTTGTGACAATAACAATTTACACTAAACTAGTTCTGCACAATTCTGTGACTTGCATCACTGTTTCCTATAACTTTCACAATTCTACAGCACTAGAGGATTCTATTCATAAACACAAACCATTAATCATCAACACATTATTGCTATTCCATTCAAAGCAGATCAAGTGACTGAAACATTGCTGGCCAAACATGAATATTAAAATGAGTTCACATCTCCTTTTAAAGAAGAGGAAAACTATGGATAAGCCAGCTCATATTTTATTCAAATGTCAATGATGGGATGAAACCCTAGTAGAATCATGTCAAGTATATTGCTCTGTAAAACTGATATGTCTTGGAATATCAGAAGTTTTGTTTTTTTTAAACAGTTTCTTTAAATACAAATGATGATGAGGAGCAATAAAATAATTGTTCAGTTAGTGAATAAACAAATAAGACCAATTAAATTCACTACAAATAGTTCAGCTGCCAAGTATTAAAAAAAAACAGGGTAGGATTGTGAGCTCTGAAAAACCTCTTCAAATGTTCTTGTAAATCAACCCTATGATATAAAAAAAAAATCAACTGAGAGAATAATACATGCCTTGACAAATCTATTAACAAACTGAGATAATAAGCAACTGATGAGGCAGACTGTGAAAACTTTAGATATGTTTTATTTACAGTTTTTTATAATATATTTAATGTATATGAAAAAGGATTAAAATAATGTTCTAATTAAAAACAAACAAGTTAAGAATTTTTATTAATATAATTTAGTTTTGAAATACATTTCTCATGTGCCATATATTAAGTCTAAGTATTACTTACAATAGTCTTTTTAATATCAAAAGCAATAAATGATTGTCAATAGGTTGTTGTTGTTTTTTCATAAACAATTAATAAATTTCCATACAAAATATATGGTTGAACCAAAGACTGATGCAAGACTATATGCTTTTTTTTTTTATTTAATATGTGAGAAGTAGAGAAGAGAAATAGAGAAAAGGTATTATAAATAGGGGAGGGGCAAAGAGGCAGGAGAAACATTCAAATTAGGACAGGGCTTCATGAATATGTCATTCTGCTAGAGCAGCGGTTCTCAACCTTTTAAGCTCAGCTACCCTTTTTTACAATTCCTCACTTTGCAGCGACCCCCCCCCCCACACACACACACACAGCAATAGAAGAGTAGACAATAACAATCCATATTTTCGATGGTCTTAGGCGACCCCTGGCAAATCGTCAATCGACCCCCAAAGGGGTCGCGACCCCACAGGTTGAGAACCCCTGTGCTAGAGGGAGAGGACAGCATTAGTTTATCCCCTCAGATAAGATAATTACCTAACTATAAGATGGTCAATTTCTTTTTCAATTTAACAACTACGAATGATCCAATTAACCATTTCTGCTCAGTAATCTGCAATTGTCAAGTGATGTCCTTCAACCTTTACTTTGAGCAACTCAACAAGTGTTACAGAAAGCATCATAAACAGATCAGTCACCAACACACACAAAAAAAGAGCAATAGTAATAAATCCAAGAATTAGGCTCAAAGTGGAAGGGAAGTGAGTGAGATGCTAAAAATCAGTGTCCTTGGCATGTAAAAACAAAGAACTGTTGGAGAATATTCACAAAGGATACAATGAGAAATCCTGGTAATTCCTAACATTGAGTGGTCCCTAAAAATAAAGCATTACAATAAATGGTATTTCAAAAAGTGTATCCATGGAAAAGTGTGTCCATTATATCTAAAATCTCTGTAAAGTTTTTACCAACTAGCTATAGTACAATATTTATTTGTCTTACTTTGTATTAACTATTTTCATTTCATTGGTTTCATCTTGCTACACATTAAAAAAAAAAGAATGCACCATCATCTCCAGCTCTGCTGGCCACAAAGCATGAATAAAACATTGTACCTGAGGCTAGGGTTAGAAACAAATCATTTACATGAGAGAAAATTGAATTAAAATGTTAGGACTACTAGGGAAGGTGGTTGGGAGGAGGGGGACAATTTGACTTGCTAATAACCTATTTGTCTGGCAAGATGAATATCTGAAGCTTTATAATGCTGAGCTTTTTTATTGGGATGGGAGAAGCTTTCAAATCTAGACTAATTAGAACAAAAAAAACAAGAGAGACTGGGGGAGGGAGGGCATATGTTTATCATCTGATAAAATGGATTTGAATTAAATTATAAATATCATAAGGCAAGGACAACTTTATTTTAACTGTGTAGTGAATGAAATGAACACTTTATTTTGTCAAGTGAAGCCAGAAAGTAACAAGAAATGCTAGAGCTGTCCCAATCCATTGTCTTATCCACACTTTCCATAATCAAAGATAATGACATTCAATCTCAACAAGGTAGAGTCTAGATATAAACCAACAAGAGAAAGAAATATTTACACAAAAATGTATGGCCACATAAAAGAATGGCCACTGAATGTTTCAAATATTGACTTCCACTAAAGCTTGTAGAGGTGCAGTGGCTGAGTGGTAAAGCACTAGGTTTCTGAAACATGGGTCCAGGGTTCAAATCCTGGTGAAGACTGGGATTTTTAGGGTGCCTCTGAGTCTACCCAGCACTAATGGGTACCTGACATTAGTTGGGGAAAAATAAAGACGGTTGGTCATTGTACTGGCCACATGACACCCTTGTTAACATTGGGCAACAGAAACAGATGACCTTGATATCATTTGTCCTTTAGATCACAAGGTCTGAATGGGAAACTTTACTATTTTATTTTACTAAAGCTTGTAAGAGACAGATCCCACACATGCATCACCATTGCTCCTGCTGCAGAGGAAGGGGAGGATGAGGGTGGGCAGAGAACCATGATACATCTTGATGTGCAGATCTTATTTATTATACAGTACAGCCTAGCTAGAGAACTTAAGATTGCATTAAAGATGTCAGATCATTTTGAGCCTGGCTGAAACTGTATTAATCAGCACTGCAAAAAGTGGTGCTAGCATCATTGACCCCACACCAAGACTTTCATATGATAAATATAATTAACAGACATTCTAGTAATTAGTATTTATCTTACTACCATTGTTAAGTGTTAAAAATGTTACATCCATTCAATGTTGTAGAAGGGGTAGGGGTGCTGCAGGGTGACAAACATTTGCCATACCATATGGATTGACAGGAGAGGATTGACAGGAGAGGCCGAACATAAGCATTCAAGGGTACTTCAGGCTTAGTGTAGCTTAGCTGATAGTAGATAGAATAATGGGGAACAATTCTTGGTTAGTCCTGGTCTACATACATATAAATATATATATATGCTATTGTTCAACTTATGCTACACAAGTATCTTTAATTCTAATTGCTAGTCCGGTGCTCACTAGTCAAACAATTCCTAAAGATCTAGAGTGACAGGAGACACTTGGCTTTAGTCACAAGGGGGGGGGGGGGGGCTACTCACCATTTCAAAGATCACAAGGCAATAAAGAGAATCACACCCAAACTCAAGGTCTGAGCACTAAGAAAGTAACTTGACAAAGTTCTTTGTGTACGTTCCACAAAGTTTTTGACTTGTTTTCAAACACAGTCAGATAAGAACGTTGTAAACCATAGCAGGTTCAATACATCTCTTGCAAGATTTAACGATTTAAACAAAGTGTCCAGCGCTATTAAAACTCACACTTCCTACACACGAGTCTAGATCTATATTTCAAAGACACAAGGCTAAGACTCTACATACGAGACGATGCGGGATTCATCAAATATCGGAATCCGTTGACACGCAGACAGGTCGACATCATTTGATTCCCCCCTCCCCAAAATCTCTACATATATTATGCAAGCCGGTGAGTAGCGAATTGTTTCAAAAAGAATAGCGACAGAATTCTCCGCGTTCCAAAAAGCTGGGCAACATAAACATAGACGCCACTATGTAAGTTCTGATGCCTGCACACACAGAGAACAAACAAAAAAATACATCCACAAACTACTTTTCAAAGCAGCTGCCTCTCGAGGTCCTATTACCATAATGTTATCCCTCGCTTTGCCCTCCCTTCTCATGTTTATGTAAATGCAGACAGCCGCCCATAGGACACACTCGTACGCTAACAAGAGCGCGAGTTTTTCTCTCTCTCTCGTTTGCAAATCAATTAGGTTTGGTCGGCAACGGTCCGCCAGCGTCGCGAGCATAGCACCCGTGGTTACGAAATCTAGTTATGCGCAATGCAAATCTCCGTTATGCTGAGGGGAGGCCGAGATGAAGAGCAATGTTATGGAGAAGTTCAAGTTAATGAATCTTGTCATTGAATACTAACACAAAAAGAACAAGGTTTTAAGGTGGCAAAAGATGACGTCATCCATGTGAACACATTTGTAAATATGGCTACCGTAATTTCGCGTTGTGCGATTTATATTAAGGTTTTGGGAAAAGACGCTATTATTAAAAACCTGCCTTTTACCTGCCTGGGTAAACCACTTCGGGGGCCGATTTTGAGTTTGTGTTTCCACACAAACTGTCTTTGTAACCTTGTTTTGAAATGTGTTCGGGGCGCGGTACTATTTATTGTAAAAGAGTTATTTCCGATATTCTATAAACAAATCTATGGGTCGGATAAGAAATATATCCATTATTACTGGACAGGTGTTTGATATTATTTAAAGAACTGAATGATTGCTTTCTATATCATAATAACCAACAAGCCAAACAACACATTTTGTGTCATAAGACGGTCACAATAGCTGTTAGAAGCCAATCAAAAGGCGGGCGGTGGTAGGTAGGAGGGATTAACATTATGATATTGTTCAACTACTTGACCAGCGTTGGTTAAAATTGCATAACTTGTCGGACAGGACTTCATCATCCGGTTTCTTTCGCAAGACCATCCGTATGTTGTTAGAGCTACCGGCTAGATACAATAATGATGATGATATATATTATATAGCGCTACTTTCATGCTTATAGCATGCTCGGAGCGCTATGGTCCAATCTCATTTGTGGACCAGTGGGGGGAGAGGTATCTGGGAGAAGGTTTTCCGTGCTGCCTTTAGACGCTCAGTAAACACAACTCTGCTCGAGTCGGGTGTCGAACATAGGTAGCCAAGCCAGGCCAAGTTCAAACGTACTTAGCCTCTCGACCACGCTTCCCACAGTAGTTCATTGACTCCGCGTCAATCACTCCCAATAGCAAGCATGGTCCTCTCTTGTCGCTTGCAGGAAAACTAATTCAAGGCACATAAGGAGGATATAAAGGGTTTCTTACTATGAAACTCAGAACTATATATAGACTGTCAATAAGGAAACTTAGCTACAAAATATGAAGTAAGCCACAATATACGACTTGTTGAGTGTTCTATAAAGGTGATATAGTTTCTATAAAGGTGATATAGTTTCTATAAAAGTGATATAGTTTCTGTAAAGGTGATATAGTTTCTGTTAAGGTGATATAGTTTCTGTAAAGGTGATATAGTTTCTATAAAGGTGATATAGTTTCTGTTAAGGTGATATAGTTTCTGTAAATGTGATATAGTTTCTGTTAAGGTGATATAGTTTCTGTAAAGGTGATATAGTTTCTATAAAGGTGATATAGTTTCTGTAAATGTGATATAGTTTCTATAAAGGTGATATAGTTTCTGTAAAGGTGATATAGTTTCTATAAAGGTGATATATTTTCTATAAAGGTGATATAGTTTCTGTAAAGGTGATATAGTTTCTGTAATGGTGATATAGCTACTGTAAAGTTGATATAGTTTTTAAGCAACGTGAACAAAAAAAAATGTTTAGAATAGACATTCTAGATTCAAATGTTCCTTCAGAATTAAAGATTATTACATTTTAACGGGCAGGGTTCGAACCCGTACACTCGAGTCGACAGTCAAGAGCGCATACCACACGACTAGACAGCAATCCATCAACCCCCTTCATTTCTGCTAAACATGAAGAGTAACGAGGTAAGCTATACAGGAGGGCGCGGTGATTCACTAAACAGCCCGCGCAATGTTCCAGTTTGAGTTTCTAATCGAAACATGTTGTTGTTGTTTGTCCACCCAAGAGGTTGATCTAATAGGGCTGCTGAACATAGGGCAAGTCATGATCCCACTCTCATTGGCATTTAGAGCACACAATAACAGTCAACAACTGGACACTTGTGTATAATCTAATCGCAAACAATAGGCCAGTGAATATGTTTTGCATTATTACGTTGACTCAAATGTCCGCCTTTATATAACAATGTAGACCTACCACTTGTGAAGGAGCAGTCAACTGAAGTACCACTGTCATTACTTTATTGTGTTCTCCAAATACTCATTATAATCGTTAAAATATTTAGAGAAATGGAAGGTGTAAAAATGGAAAACAACTGAAAAGTCATAAACGCAATTATTTGAAATCAGATTCTCGCTCACGAGATGAATTTAAACAGGTAAATATTGTTCAGATGCAAAATAAATGATCATTTGTTACGCACTCTTTCTGGCATGTTTAGTGCAAAATGTGAAAAACAAAGCATAGATTTCAATGACAGTATGAGCTTTATGTTGGTTTTCTTGAGAGAATAGTTGGTTTTTGTCGCTTCAAAAATTCGTCATTTATTCAGAGAAACAAAAAAAAACAAAAAAAAACGAGAAAGACTTTCTGTTACTATGTGTGTGCTTGGTACGATAAAGTCACTGAGTAAAGATGGCTTTATACACTGGTTTGACAGTAAAGATAACCACATAGACTGCTGATGAGAGTCGCTTTCAATATTATAAACATGAAAAACATTTTTTTTTATTTTAAGAGCGTTTATTTTGCTCTTAATAACAGATTAATGTTAGATTTGTTTATAGAATATCGGAAATAATTCTTTCACAATAAATAGTACCGCGCCCCGAACACATTTCAAAACAAGGTTACAAAGACAATTTGTGTGGAAACACAAACTCAAAATCGGTTCCCGAAGTGGTCCACCCAGGCAGGTAAAAAGGCAGGTTTTAATATTTTCAGAAAGAATATCAGAATGAAATTCTATCAAAGGCAAATGACGGAGAAGAATGGAGAAAGAAGGTTGACAGATCTTGTTTGGTGCCCCAATGGCCCAGCAGACCAAGGGATAGGTGAAGTTAGATGTGAACCTGGTCTAACTGATGTCTTATAATGATTAACAACTCGTTTCCAATGATATACATTCAATGGTCAAATTTCTACGAAAATTGTTAGAGCCGTTATCGTGACCACCCACCCAATCGGAAAGTGGGACTTGAATAGAGGCATTGTAAAAACTCATTGCAAAAAGTATTCACTATATGCTACTTGCGATTTAGTCCGGCAGTCATTTTATTCTTTGGTGTCTCTTTCGACCTTCTGTATTACCGGAAATTCGCTGTTCGAGCTGCAGCTTTGTGATTCTTGTCTAGATGTTGGCACTTTCCTGGTGACAAATGTGTGTATCTTGAAGGAAGTATGCTTAAATATACACACAGATCGATAACACACCTACCTACCTTCCTAGAAACAAACCATAAAATATGCTGAACAAATGACTATCGAGAAGCCAGTTGTGACATGCTAAACTAACAAGGGAATGATATCACATCATTTCTCGAATGTGGAAATAACTGACCACACGAGAGTACCGCATAGCTTGAAGTACCAACAGTGGTAGTAGATGTACCACAGCGTTGTAGATACAAATTGAATACTCAAAAAAATGTATTTTGTTTTTTCGGAAAAGAACGTGCGAAAAACAAAAACCAGCTCCAATCTTGTTTTCAACCTGCTGTGTAGGTATAGGCAACCAATCTGCAGACTAAACGTGAACGACATTAGAGTGTACATTTAAAAGACACAATGTTGTCGTTACACTTGTTTCAACCACGATGAAAGCGAGGGTTAAATCGGAGCATATAAGTTAGTCTTTTAGATCAAAAAGTGGGCACAAATTGCAGAAAAACAGCAGCAATCTTTACATAAGGAAATTGCTGAAGAGATCGTGTAAAATGTATTTTTAGATATATATATTTATATATATGGGATTCAACATTTGCTTAGTTTGTAAGACAATTTGGCCGACCAATGTTCTTTAGTTCTACAACAAAACCACGTTGAAGTACATCTGTTCAAATCATTGTGTCGCCAAGACTATTGGGGGATTTTAGAATCTACCGACTTCACCTCACAAAGGGAAAACAATGACACCTTTGGAAACTTCAGAAAGCGCAAGTTAATTAATGAAGCCAGATAGATAGGGATGTTAGTTTTCTTCGAATGCCATTGGGAGTAACCTAATACGGGTTGTCCAGTGTGAGATGCTTGTTAGCAAGAACAATTTGTGTTCATTGAATGAGTCAAGAGAGAGGTGGAGGCTGAAGAAAGAGCTGTCTATTACATACGATATACATGCACTAGCCATCATACACTTTGAAGCTTTAAAAGACGTGTTTTCTTAGTTGTTTGTTCAAGAATGAAATGAACTCGCACATTGGCGACCAACAAACGATTGCTAAGGGAAGCTGAAGTCAAGACTACAGCACTAGAAAGATTCCAAATTAAGGCCGACAAGGGTCACAAAAGAAAGTCAACTCAGAGTTACTCAAGAGTGACAACTGTAATTCCACAGTCTTCTGTGACAGGAAAAAGCTGTTGACACTATACGATAACAATAGCTACAATCTGGTTACAAGTTGATAATATAATGGTACTAACCAAAATAACCAGTCAATGTATCAAAACCTATCAAGTAAAGTAAGAAGCCCAACATAAAGTAGACGTCACATCTGTTTGTTAAAAACCCAAGTAGCTCAATGTACATCGGATCATGATGATTACACATGTGGGCACCAGCTTCATGAGCCCAAAGCCAACCAGCTCTAAGTTGTGTAGAGTACATTGCTCTTCCAAACGTATTCCAATCGAAGTATTCCATTCTAACTGAGTTTGTGATATTGAGACGGAACATGTTCTACAACGTTGGGAAGAACAAGAACAATGCAAAACTGAAACAGAAAACAAAACAAACAAGTAACGTGTACAAATTATTCCTATCGAAGAGATCTGGTCAAGTCAAAACTAGCATATTATGAAGCAGACAATAAAAAAGAAAAAATACATTGGTGTGAGTACTGTGAAAACATGGCAAGTATTTAGGTCAGAGAGAGGATGTTCATTGTTGAGGAATATGTAAATGTAATGAGCGTACCTTTGCTTTAGTTCAGAAGGTAGAGATATCTTGACACGAGTGGCTCGGGTACGTGTGAAACAAGAACAATAAGAATATTACAGCGTATCTAAATGAGAGCCTCTAGGCAAGGATGAAAGTTTTGTGGTTTGTTACGTGCCCTTCTGTTCATTGAACCAGTAAATATGCTAGACAAAAAAAAAATTATTTAAAGTCTGGGATTTTGTTTGAGAGAGAGAGAGAGAGAGAGGGAGAGAGAGAGAGAGATGGATACCGAATAACTGTATTGTACCAGTGTACGTTAAAGCGTGGTCGAGGGGTTAAGTACGCTTGAATTTGGTTTGGCTACCTATGAAGGAGGCTCGAGGTTCGACACCCGACTCGAGCAGAGTTGTGTTTACTGAGCGCCTAAAGGCCTCCCCTACTGGTCCACAAATGAGATTGGACTATAGCGCTCTGATCATGCTGTAAGAATGAAAGTAGCGCTATATAAAAGCTATAATTCTTAAGATGTTCAAATAGTTATACTTGTCTTTGCTGCCGTTTCACCGTAAAAGAACTCGGAGCATAACAATTGGTTCGATTGTATAATACATTGTAATTCCAAACTCAGAGGCGGCCCCCGTCGGAGTCGGATCCCTGTCGGATCCGCCTATTCGCAAGGAATATTCAAGACGTTATTTTATTTTGATGGTCAAAGTAATAATGTCTCAAAGTTTCATTTGCCGTTGTAAAAAAAAAAAAAATTTTCTTCTGTTAGCCTATACATGTTTCTGAGTTAAAAATAATTAACTTCTCGCTGGACGACAGAGGATGGCAAAGAGAAGGGTATGAACCCGGGACCGTCGAGATAATTAGTTCAGAACGCTAGACGCACGACCAGGCATTGCTCTTAATAACAAACTGGTTACAAACTAATAGCCTATTATTGATAAAGAGATATATTACACATTCCGGCATGACATCTACCAGATATGTACAATATGTCAGACGAGCAATTTTAGATAATCTTTCAGCATTGATTTTGATTGAAAAAAAAAAAGAAGAAAAGAACAGATGTATCGTGTTTGTACTTCGATGTCTCAGCACAGTTATCAACAGAGCTATTGGCATTTTCATTCAAATGGAACTAGAATAAAGATGTAGATTTACCTAAACTAAACTTATGATTTAGCACTCTTAAGATCTATATCTACTAGATCTAGATCTAAAATATAAATTTGGAATAATTTAGATATAATTTAGATTTGATTTATGAAAAAAAAAAAACTAGATAATCTATCAATAGATTAAATTAAAAAATAGTAGATTAGTTTTAGTATATTATAACATTGCAATATTGATCTATACGTTTGGAAGTCAAAATCTACACTTTAAGTCTAGAAATTGAAATTTTATATCTTGATCTAGTCATCTACAATAATTTTAATTAGAATATAAATCCAGATCTAGTTTTAAAAATCTAGATATACTGTAAAAAATCTATAACTTGTTTTAAAAATCTAGATTAGATCTAAATCTAGCTATTACGTCTTTTTAAAATACGAGTCATGATAACGAGGTTAAATAAACATTACTATACCGAGTTGTTTTAGCATTTCATTTTAAGAATTCATTTCATATGACGTCAAAAGAAAAAAATCCACTACGTCACACGACCTAGTTAGACTAACAAATGTCTTCATCACTAGACCTACGAGCAAGTTGTCGAGGGATCATAGACATTGGTGCACTGAGTGAGTTCTTTTAGCATTTCGTTTAAAGAATTAATTCCATATGACATCAAAGGAAAACAATTAACTACGTGACACGGCCTAGTCAGAGTAAAAAATCTTCATCAATACGAGCCAGTTATTGAGGGTTCATAGACATTGGTGCACCTAGTGAGTTCTTTAAGCATTTCATTCATTCATTCATATGATGCCAAAGGAAAAAAAAATTCCATAACGTCAAAATGGGCTAGTAACAAAAAAATGTTGTTATAAACACAAGAGCTTTAACGAGGGTTCATAGTCTATAATGCACCGAGTTCTAATAAAATTCATTTAAAGATATATATATATATATTTATATATATATATTTATATATATATATATATATATATATATATATATATATATATATATATATATATATATATATATATATATATATATATATATATATATATATATATATATATATATTATATTATATATATATTAGGATTAAAGTCGCTTTTTTTTTTTGTTTTGTCTGTCTGTTATGTTAATATAATAAAAACAACTAAAAGCTATTGAATATTTGATTAACCTTTAATTTTCCTTCTGAAACATGGCAATAGTTTTAAGTATCTATAATAGATTGTTCCCGATGTGTGTATTTATAGTGAGAGAAAAAGAGAAGTCTAGATAAATCTAATACCATTAATTAATTATTTTTTGTAATGGTCTCGTATGAAACTTAGATGTACCATAGGCTTGCGGAGAGATTTTCATACCATACTTTGGTGTTAGGAAGTTATTTTCCTTAAAAATCGGAACATAATATCAACGATAATTAGATTTAAAAACATTTTAGTTAGAAAATTTAATGTAATGTATGACAAAAGTGCGATTTTACATAGAGTTAGAATGTTTTTCATAAAATTCAGAACAACCGATATTCGTAAATGAGAAGATTATTTGTTTTATTTATTAGAAGAGAAATTTCAAATAGTTATTTGTGTTAGTAGACTTTTCATATAAAATTCAGAACAATTTTGGCGACGATTTAAAAGAAAATTTAAGTAATGTAGTTTGATTTCTTTTTCAAAACCAAATCCGGAACATTCTTTACAGATTTAAAAAAAGTATATTTTTACAGCAAGAAAATTCAATGATAAATTAGTCTAAAAAGTGTTATTCATAATCGTCTCTAGTAAATTACTTTCTTATTTTAAAATCCAAAACAACCTATTGTCGATATTTTTGGAAAGGTATATCATGGGACAGATAGCATGCAGTAATAAGTAAGACAAATTGTCAGTATCAAAATCTACCAACATTGATGATTTCTAAAATATTAATGTTCATTGAAAAATACACAAAGTCAAGATTTCTAAATCACATGACAACACTCAGAAAATAAGACACTGCAATGTGGTCATTCATGCACCTGCAACATAAACTCTACATACAAAGAGTCACTCTTTTTTTATTTTATAATTTAGTATAACTTCATAAGTCTTACCTTTTTCTGTTGATCTTCTCGATCAGTGCTCATTGTAAGTACGTCATAAAAAAACCTGGAAAATTAAATATATTTAGTTATTAAAAAATATTAAAATGTTTTGTTCCTGTCTAAACATTTATTTAAAAAGACATGGTCATAGATGTCATGGATGGATGTTACTTAAGATATTTTTTGATCTACTGAAAAGAGGTAAATATATAATGAATTAGTTCACATCTGTAATTTCAAAGATATTGGTGACAGACATTCAGCTACATGTGTATTGTCTAACTTCAAAAACTTGCAGGGGGGACCAGTTATGACAGATTGTACCAATTTGTTGTCATTATCAAATTTTCTTCGAGCTGTTATGAGTGTTATTGTGTTAGGGACATGTAGACTTACAATCTTTTTAAAGTCTTGTAGTTTATTAACTGAATTAGTTGCTTTACAATGAGTTACTTTCTTCATTGGAGATGCTGTGTGGGGAGACAGTGAAAGAAAGAGAACAATATGAGACTATCTGTCACTATTACATAACTAAAAGAACATATTTATATATATATGCAATCGTACTGATACGTTACAATTGACTTCAGCACTGATTGTGATTATTTTTTGGAAACAATTATCATCATTATTTTCATTTGAAGCTAATCTGTCATTATATATTAAATTTCAAAGGTGAGTTGACATTTTTATATCATTTTTTATTATGTAGACTATTCAATACACAAAAATGCTTTTTGGGTTAAACAATTGTTGTGAGTTTGACCCATTTAGTGTATTGTCTTGAGTAGTAAAAAAAAAAAAAGTTCCTGTCACAGTGTTGAGTGTGTGAGTTATTAATAGATTCATAGTTGTTATCAAAGCTCACCGATAGACTTGACAGAGACCAGACAAAGGTTAGGACAATGTCAGTAAGTTGTTTGTCTTGTAGAGAGACTGATATGTGGGTCGGGACAGACACAGACAATTAGTAATGTTAGTTTAGGCGTAGGCTAGATACTCAGCCTATATAGAGTAGAGTTTGGGGCAGTGGGGACACAGCGCCATGCAGTGTTAGCAGGGGCGTGTGTCGTATGCTAGACGTTTTCTGGTGAACGACACATACAGACATTGGGAGCAAGTCGCCGAGGTTGGCTCACGATCTTGGCTCCAAGAAGTGTGAGTTGTTTGCCAGAGACAACATGTAGGAACCAATTCTTAGGGACCAGGGTAAGAAGAAATGTTTTTTTTAGTTAGATATCTAGCTTTAATAGATTATATTATAAATAGAATGGCGCTTTAGCTAGTTGTTAGCGATATTTTTTTTATTTGTCTATTTAGAGGGACAGTCTTAGTGACATTCTGACGGTCAGAGACGGTAGATCTATATATGGTGTATCCTTGCCTGCTACGCAAGGGGATATCACTCTAGTATTGAGCGGACTGTGACGTTGGGTTCCAGGATCCGTGCAGAGGCTAGAGAGAGAGACAAGAGAAATGGAAAGTTCATCGTGACCTACAGCCAAGCATCAATGTCTATGTGATTATTAACTTTTAATTCTAGAATCACATGAGTTTAATTTTATAATAGTATTTTAATTAATAACTTCTATGTTGTTCTTTTTACATATTAGACTGTCGTATTATATGTAACTATAGTTGTTAATTAAATATTTATTTTTCGTATGCAAATTTGTGTCCAGAGATCATGATTTATATCATTATTGAATATTGTGGTCTTTAATCGATAGTCATCTGTGATGTGTGTGTTTTATCGGTTAAATTACATCAGTAAGAATCATCCTAGACGTATAGCCATCAAGAGCTGATATCAAGTTCGTGACAGTTCCCCTTTCAGACCTAGTGGTCTATAGAACAAAAACAAATGACCTTTACATCATCTGCCCTATAGGCCATGTCTTGATGCCTGTAAAACATCTCCAGGTAGAGAACTGCACACACCCTGTTATTCAATTGTTATGTCTCTCACTCAAAGCCACACTCAAGGTAAACTTGTAACAGGATAATATGGATAATATGGTGTTTGTATACCTGGAGGTCAAACCTTTCAACATCATAGAGATCAACAGTAGCATTTTAGTTTTTTTAGAGATGTGGGAAGACTTCCAGATTGAATTTAGTGGGTAAATATCTGATGCAGTTACAATACTAATTTAACATATTAAGTAATGTATTTACATATTAAGTAATGTATATCTCTGTATCTTTCAAATTAAATTCTGTTGAAATTAAAATTTTAAAAGGCAATGATTTTTGTAAGAACCGAAAGGTGATTAAATACACAGATAATTTACTGTGTTCACAGTTTAAGATTTGTTATCTCATGGGCATTGCTCTCTTTAAGAAATACAACTAGATTATGTGTTCTCTTTTCAGACCTTGCAATCTATTAGGCAAATGATGTAAAGGTCATCTGTTTCTGTGGCTCAATGTTAAGTCGGGTGTCATGTGGCCAGAACAACAACTAACCGCCTTTGATCTTCCCCAAACTAAAGTCAAATACCCATTAGAGCTAGGTGAACTCAGGGGATCCCTAAAATAAAAAAACAAACAGTTTCACCATTTATATTAATTTTCAGATCTAGATTTTTAGATGTAGTCTAGAATCTTAGATCTATAGAGAGATCTCATCTAGATATAATATAGACTAATATAGAGTAGAGATACTGCTATCTAGACTCTAGCAGGTCCGGTCCTACATATTGCGGGGCCCTATGCGAAACAGATTGCGCAGGGCCCATTCTGGGTTGTGATAAGGATAATAAGTGAAAATTAAGATTTTGTATAAATTCGTCTTTGCATTTTATTCATACTTTACTAATTAAAAAATCACTTTGAAATTAACACTTTACGAGCCATCTACAGTAGATAGTAGTTTTCCAACAAAAAGCCGATGAACATTCAGATCTGCCTTTTAAATTAGATTTACTATCAAATAGCAAAATAACGCTTTTTTTTAAGAGTTTGAGATAGAAAAATATGGATTAAGATCTTTTATTTCATATATATATTATATATATATATGCCAGTGACTATTAAAGTAAATTAAGAATTTAAAGTTCTTGTTTTGGTTAACATTTGCCTTATTATTACCTTTTTATTAAATCAAAGCTGACAATGCCATTTTTTTAAATCCAAGTAGGGTTGGCATCGTCAATATTCAATGACACCCCAAAATGACAATTTTGTCAGTTTTTAAGGTGATTTGCATCAATTTTCAGAAGATTTTAATTATTTTATGAGATTTTCATGACTTTTTCGTATAATTTACAATTTCAGGGAATTCCAGGAACCCTTTAATAATAAGTTAAAATGGTTTAAATTAATAATTTACACCTAGAATTCTCGAGGGGCCTATGAAAGTTTGGGGTCCACTGCAGCCGCATAGGTTGCAGTGGCCTAGGACCGGCCCTGGACTCTAGACAGATGACAGATCTATTACTTTGAAGTTGAAGCTAGGTGCTGAAACAAATGTGATACATACATATATTAGACATAAATGAATAGCAGCACCAGGGACCAAGTTTTTAAGAGAGAAAGTGGTGAATTAAAATGCTACGAAAATAAGGGAATGTGCCGACGAGGCTCGAACCTGTGACTCTGGATTCGACACCGCCACATTAGACATTTCTAATACATGCCTAACGGCTGTCTGTGTCGGCTCTATTGAAGTTGTTAGTGAATGGATGCTGCGAGGTGGGGGGGGGGGCTAGCTAGGGCTTGTGACCTTTGACCACTGGGGTGGTAATTTGCATACGGGCGAAATGACTCTGGATCAGAAGAATGTTTTTTGACATTCCCATGGTCTAGAGGTTAAGTTCGCTTAGTGCGTTATCGCTAGGCAGTGGTGTCGAATCCAGAGTCACAGGTTCGAGCCTCAGTCGGCGCATTCCCTTATTTTCGCAGCATTTTAATTCACTACTTTCTCTCTTAAAAACGTGGTCCCTGGTGCTGCTATCCATTTATGTCTAATATATATATAGATCTATAACTACTATTAGATTACTATCCAAGGGTGGACTGGCTATGGGCAAATGGGCTCTAGCCCTCTACTAATAAAGTAATAATTAAATAATTACTATAATATAGTATATTTACTAATTTAGTAATAGGTGTAGACTGTAGACGTAGGCACTGTAGTGACATATATTTTGCATATGATTAATCATTAGTGAGTGTATTAACTATTAGACATTAGTATTATTTATTAATAATTTAAAAGTCTTAATAATACTAAGACACTAAGTCCGACTAAGTTTAAGTCTAAGTAGTAGATTAATGAGACTTAGTTCTCACTTAGTCTTTAGTTTTTACTTTAGACACTAAGACAATCACAGTGAGACTTAGTCTTTAGTTTTTATTTATAGTCACTTTAGACACTAGGACAGTCACAGTGAAGTTAGTTATAGATCTAGTTAGTCTAACTAGTGACTAGTCTAAGACTAAACTTCACTAAACTAAGTCTTAGTCAGTCTTACAACTCTTACTCTTAGACACCTAAGTGACTGGCTTTAAAAGTTTAAGGGAAAATATTCACTAGACCTATTAAAGTATCATTCTAGATTTATTATTTAATGTGTGTGTCATTTTATTAACTGGGTCAAATGCAAAAACCCTCGTAATAGAGATTAGGAGGTTATGAATATGTAACAGCCTAACAGTAACGATGAGAAAGTCATGCCCCGCCATTTTGAATAATAAAATGTGGGAAATTATCTTTCGGCAGTCCACGGAAATTAATCTACAAGCCTTTGAAATGGAGGTGCACCAAACATTCATGCACATTTCTTTGCATACAAGCATTTATTAAATAGCCGGACTCTATTTAGTAGTATTTTACATTCTCAAACGCTTTCATTAACTTACCGATCGACATATGCTAACTTTCGATAGTCATAACAATATCCCGAGCGTTTCCAATCTAGCGATTAAATGGTGCTCTCTGATTGGTCAATATTTGTAAGAATTTGCAAGAATGCAAATCACTTCAAAGTGTCATTGAAATACCAATCAAGAATTTTGTTATGTACTTTACTTTTTTAAATTGTCACTTAAAATACTTAGACTCAAAATTAATTTTACTAAAATAAAATTATCTATAAAACAAATTTTCATGATTAAGTTTATGCGGCACAGACATTAGCCTAGAAGTAAGACAACTTTCGTTTTTAACGCTGTCCAATCATTTTGAAGATCTGAACAGGTGTTTGAGGAGTAACGATAAATGATGTTGCTTTTTGTTTTAGTAAATTAATCTTCTTTAACACCCAGATCTAGTTTCGATTCCCAATGTTCTGGCTGGTACCTGATATAGTCTTTCTAGGACCTAAGTAGATTATAAATTATCGTAGTAGATCTGTCATAGATTCCGAAGATCATAATCTAAAATATATTTCTAAGTTACCACTGACTGACTGACACATTCATTGATCATTGTTGTACATATCCGCATAAAATTTCGTACACAGTGGCGTAACTAAGGGGGGAGAATTTTAAGATCTGGAATTCGCTGTATATCATACAGTTTTATTCGTGGCAACAAAGGGTAATATTCTTAGTTCCTACTGTAAGCACATGTTTGATCTTTTAAAAGGAAAATAAATCAGCATCAAATCTATTAAAGATTTGCATTTTAAAATGTAAAACTTTTTTCTTCTTCTTCGTTCTCATTATTTATGTTGGAGTGTTCAGATGACTAGACCAATACATGAGATGAACTGCGCGGTGGTTTCCAAATCAGGGAGCTCTCCATATAGTTTTCTTTCTATTGGGGTGTTTTGGGGTCAGTGTCTTGTACGGGCCTCTTGGTAAAGAGAGCAGTTTTGGAGGACGTGGTCGGCATTCTCTGGTGACACTCCACATGGCTCAGACCTCACTGATTCCAATTTTGAGCTTCCGGTACATGTGTTGTCGCATTCTGTTGTGTTCGGTCCTAAGTCGAAAGATTAGGCGTTGATCATGTCGGGATAGCTTATAGTAAGCATCATCTTTCTTGTGATTTGGATGAGAGCTCGTCCATTTCTCATTTATTTTATTTACGATTAATTTCTTCTGGATAGAGTGCAGAGTTTTATTGTGAGTTTGTTCTCCCACTCTTGGCGAGTGTGTCAGCCTTCTCATTTCCTTCTAGTTATATATGAGCTGGTATCCATTGAATTAGGCCTACAGTTATTTTGCTGTTGTTGTTGAGCTTTGTAAGTGCTGTTCTGAGATTTGTTATAAAAGAGGAATCAGAGTTTTGCAAGCTTTGGAGGGTTGTTTTCGCATCAGTGAGAAAGACAATCTGACTGTGTGGGGTACTTGGGGATGATTTGCTAGCATGGTAGCAGCTAGTGCTAGTGCTTCCCTTTCTGCTCTGTGGCTGTCAGAGGGCTCTCCAGTTGCAATGGATTTTTCTAGTTTCTCTCCATCTGTCCATTCGATGAGTATTCCAGCTCCTCTTGTGGTGGCTTTATGAGAGGAGTGTACACTCTGATCCACTGATTGCTAGAATAATTGGTTTGTAGAAAACAGTTCACTTTTTCCTTGAGCTCTGTTGGACTGTAGTCAGACTTTTTTTTTATGTTTTCAATATGGTCTCTTATAGTAGGAAGAGAGCTTTCGTACCAGTGTGGAGATTCATTATGGTGTATCGTGGATTCCAGAGTTATTTTTTCAAATTGGTGTTTCTTTTTTAGGTTTAGAGATTCCTGTATGAAATTGGTCCTTTTGAGACGGTTTTTAGTGCCAGTTTTGTGGATTTTTGTTTTGAGTGAGTGCCTTTCCAAGGTTTCCAATTTTGTGAATTGGGAAATGATTTTTATTTCTCTTCTTTCATCCAGAGAGACCAGGGCAGCGGTTTCCTCCATAGCTCTTATGGGTGTTGTTTTGATTGTTCCTGTCATTATCCTTAGACCAGTATTTTGAACCTTGTCTATTTTTCTTAGCTTGGTTTCGGCTGCTGAGCCTCTTGCTGTGGCACCATATTCTAGTACAGGTCTTACGTAACTAGTATAGCCGTATAGGTCTTTTTCATGATGTTGTGGTTAGCTCCCCAATCTGTGCCAGCTAATTTTTTCAAGAGAGATAGTCTCTGGATGCATTTACTCTGTGTTTTATCTATTTGGTTTTTCCAGGTTAGTCTTGTGTCATAGGGGACTCCAAGGTATGTAGGACTGTCATTTTTTTTCTAAAGCTTCCTTATCTAATGTTAATTTTATTGTTTTGTTGACAGTGAGAATATGGTGTATGTTGTCTTTTTTTGTGTTGATGGACATGCCCCAGTCTTTGGACCATTTATTGAGTTTATCGAGAGCATCTTGTAATCGAAATTTCGATGTTCCTACATATTCTTCTGTGCTAATTAAGGCAAGGTCATCTGCATACATGCTGCTTTTAATTTTTCTTTTTAGGTCTTGATTTAGATCGTTTATGAATATTAGGAAAAGTGTTGGGGATAGGACTCCTCCTTGGAGGACGCCATTTATATACCCACTGTGTGGCTTCTTTGCCCTTGCATGCAAACTAAAGCTTTTCGATTATTTAGATATTCCTTTATCCAGTTGTACATTCTGTGGAATATTTGATGATGGATTAGCTTGAGTAAGAGACCTTGTTCCAAGACTTTGTCAAATGCTTTTTCTAAGTCAACCCACACAATCGTTGTTGGTTTCTTTTATTGAAAGCCGTCTTCTATTTCTTGTGTGATGAAGGCGATTTGATCTTCTGTTCTGTTTCTCTTTTCTAAACCCAGCCTGGGCTTCAGTGAGTAGGTTATTTGACTAAAGGATCCAAGTGAGTCTGTTATTTACCACTCTTTCCATAAGTTTGCAAGTACAGCTAGTGAGGCTGATGGGACGGTAGCTATCCAGTTTATTTCTTGGTTTGCCATGTTTTAGTATAGGGATCATAATGGCTTTTTTTCCAGATGTTTGGAATTCTGCCACATTTCCAGCTAGTATTGAATATTTGTAGCAGTTTTCTTTTGGCTTGAAGACCCAAGTAAAGAAGCATGTCATTAGATATTTTGTCTGGGCCCGGGGCTTGTTTTGGTTTGAGGACTTCATTTTAAGATTTGTGGTCATTCCCAAGGAGTAAGCTGGATTGTTTTCTTTATTTTTTTCTTGAATTTCTGAGTTTACATCTTTATTTCTACTTTCATTGATTTGTATTTGTCCTACGCTTTGGAAATACTTAATAAATTCATTAGCTGCTTCTTGGCCTTTCAGGAGTCTGTTATCATTTTCTATTACTATAGGAGTTGTTCTGTTTTCTTCCTGGTTAAGACATTTAGCTATATGCCAGAGTTTGTGACCGTCTCTATCTACGTTTAGTTGTTCTGTTTTTTTCATGCCAACTTTTCCTCATAGCGGAAAGGTAATTTTTCCTGAAAACTTCGTTAGCTGCTTTTAGATTTATTTTCTATACAAGGGTTATTTTCTACTGTGTTTCTGGCTTCAATAGTGGCATTGTGGAGTTGTTGTAGGTGATCAGACCAGTTTGGGATATAATCTTGTCTTGCTCCTCTAGGCATTGATTCCTTAGCTGCTAGGAGGATTGCTTTGGAGAAAGCTGAGTATGACTTGTTAACTGATTTGATTTGCAGTTTATTGAAGTGGTGTATAGGTCTGTGAGCATTGAGAATAGGTTCGAGTTGGCTTTTTTGTAGCTCCATCTGGGGATGGTGGAGTTTTCTGATATTTTGAAGGAGGTATCAATACTGATTAATATGGGGCTGTGGTCACTGGTGGCTAGCTGATCTGCAACATCTCTTGTGCACTTTTTGGATATGTCGTCAGTTGCAAAGGCTAGATCTGGAGTGGTAGATGTTAGCCAGGCTCTTGAGAAAAAGGTTGGTTTATCTTCAGGTTTGTTAAGAAGGATAAGTCTGTTCTCTGCTTGCCATTCTTCGATTTCTTATCCCCTGGCATTGAGGTCTCGGTATCCCCAGCTCTGAGAGTGACTATTCATATCCCCTAAGACAAGACATTCTTCTTGATCAGGAATTTGTATGTGGTCAATCTCTATTTCCTTGTCTGGTGGGAGGTAGCAGTTAAATAAATTAATATTTCCATCTGGGAGAATCAGCTTCATGCCCATTATTTCTGATACTGAGAAGTTTGGCAGAGTTATGTCTGTGGTAGGGATGTCATTTTTTAATGAGGGTGAGGATTCCTCCTTTGGGTCTGATTTCTCTATCTTGTCTGACGCAGGTGTAGCCTCTAATGGAGAAAAGTAGATTACTGTTTAAAGGAGTTTCTTAGATGCAAGCTACATCAATTTCTTTCTCATGCAGAAATATTTTTAGAGCTTCTTTTTTCTGCGTTCCATTGTAAGATCTTTAGACTTTTGGTCTTGGAGTGTTGGCCAGTAGTTTTAACTTTTTTGCCCCTGCTCCTGGCTCCACAGGCAGAGATAGAAGAACCACCAGCTCGCTTGTGTGGGGTCCTTCGAGGCGGGATTCCACAGGCAGGACGCCACATCTATTAGAATCGTTACTGAACTCCAACATAGATGAGGTTGCGTGTCAATGTGTTATGCGCCAGGAGGCCCATTGACTCCGACTTCAGCCTGCTTTTCTTTCTGGGTGTGCTCCCATAGCCTTTGATCATCCAAGATCATCTGCAAGGCAGCAGGTGTTTATTTTCGGAGTTTTCTCTCCTAGATGAAGTGTTATCCCTAGCTAACGAGCTTCATCTACCCGGGTTTAGAGTTAGAGCGCCCTATACTCGCTTTTTGCAATCATTTTTCTGCATTTCTGAGATGTTTTTGGTAAATATTCAAACCACCTCATCCTCCATGACTGCAAACCAGTTGGTCCGCGGCTGTTTATTTGGTATTCACAGCTAACCCTTATATCTAAGGGTCTTTCCTCTATCCGCCACCCGGTGACGCGCTTGGTAGAAGGTGGTAGCTCCCCCAAGAAATGTAAAACTAACTTTAAAAAAACAACAACTTTGATCTCTGTGGGAAAAAATATTTTTAAAATGTCAACAAAGTCAACGTACTGATAGACCTAGATCTAGGTTTAGTCTTTGTTATAAATTTAATCCAAAAATGTTGAAAAAGAAGACACCCGTTGACATTATTTGTCAATCAAATATATTAATTTATGTATTTACAAACAAATTTCGGACACCCATGTGGGGTCCCCCCTCTAGTGGGGGCCCGGGGGATCTTCAAGTCCTCCCCCCCCCATTAGTATACTCCACTGATGTTAAGTCATCTGTTTCTGTGGCCTACGGTTAACTAGGGTGTCATGTGGCCAGCACAACGACCAAACGTCTTTACTTTTCCCCAGCTAATGTCATTAGATTCGAAACTCGGTCCCTGGTTCGGAAGCCAAGCGCTTTACCGCTCAGCCGCCGCGCCTTCATAACAGAAAATAGTTTGGTAGTAATATTTCAATAAAATAATTTTAGAAAATAACAAAACTGTTTGCATAAAAATGGAGGCGTGGTATCTCGGGATCTTCGGGCGCCTCTGAGTCCACCTAGCTCTAATGGATACCTGACATTAGTTAGGGAAAAGTAATAAAGTAGTAGGCCACAGAAACAGATGACCTTTACATCATCTGCCTTATAGACCACAATGTCTGAAAGGGGAACTTTACTTTTACTTTACTTGCATAAAAATTATAAGAAAATCTTATCTTCTTATCTTATATTATACAGACGTTAGTTCAAAAAAGAAGATGATCACGTCCTACGCGTCCTGCATATAGTCATGCATGTTAACCAGGCAACCCGGATTCCATGCTCTATTAGCACTAGGGAAGAAGGAGCACTTGTACAAATTTGTCCTAGCATATGAAACGAGGAATGTGCCTTTATATTTGCGTCTTTCTGAGTATTTTATTAGATTTGTTTATGTATTTGTAGATTATGGTTCAGTGTTTTATGTATAATTACTACTTTACTTTTGAGTCTGATCTCTCCTAAAGGCTTTCTAAATTTAGTGTTTTACTAAAGGTGCTACTAAAGTTAATTGTGAATATTCGTTTGTTATGAATCTCACTGCTCTATTTTGTGTGTGTTCCAGTTTCTTTATGTTTTCTTGAGTTTACCCAATATAGTATGTTTTCTTGAGTTTACCCAATATAGCCTCCTCCCACCCGCCTTTGTTTTAAATAGAAAATAGGGTTCGAACCTTGCCCGACGCCGTCCTGCTGGAGGTTTGGGCTAAGATGTAGTGTAGCCTCGCTAATTATCTCCGATAATCTGAAGGAACATCCTAAACTTGTTAAACAAAAACCTAGTTTCATTTCAGTGGTATGCCTCACTCTTTTATAAATAATTAATAATTTCAAATTATTATTAATAAAATATTAAATTAAAACTAGATTCTTTAACTAACGTTGCGTCGGCACTGTATTTTTTTCCTTTTTGACCATAGTCTATGCTTTATTATTTTCACACATAGTCCGCCCTCGCAATTTTGTAATACGTTACATGTCTCAATGTCTGAAAGTGGTAAACTAAAAATATTCAGATCTATAATTAACCTAGATCTAGAATAATCTAGATCTATTGCTTTTCCACTTTTACTTTTAAAATGAAAAAATCCAGCAATCAAGATCTTTCTAGATCTAGATCTGTCTTTTAATTTTTTTTTTTTAAAAACAAAAATTGATAATGGTTTATTTTGAGTCTACAAGATTAATATAATATAGATATAACGGCCTTGACATTTCCAATTTAACATCAATAATTTATTTATTGCCAGTTAGAATAGGCAAATCTAGATATATTCAATATTAGTATTATACAATTATTTAAATATAATATACAACTAAAGGAGTAAAATACTAATTTTTCATGACACTAGTAATTGCTTCACTAATCCAAAATGACAATGTAATTGTAAAGAAAACGGGCAACCACTTTTGCCGACTGCAATATTCTACTCCAGTCTAATTGGCTTAGTATAAACATAAAAGCATCTGGCTCACACATGTCACTTGTACGTGACGCGGTGTTTTCATTTCACATACGCAAACATGGCATTAAGTCATTGCATTTCTCGTAATGCATGCAAGTTATATGGTGACAAACTTAAATCATATATCTACGTTACAGCACTAAAATTAAATACATCAAGTAAAGGTGATAGTCATGATAATAACCAAGACAGATTTAAATACCAACGAACCACTAGACCTAAAAGGGGTGTGGTAACACTGGCCTGTGCCTGTGGCAGTGCCGGGATCTTTTTGGCCTTGAGTAAGTTAATTGAAAGTTTATTCTAGATCTAGACTCTATATTATATAGATCTATAATATAGATTAGTCTTAGATCACCTAGATAGAAGAAGTAAAAGTAATACGACTAGTCTAGAATATCTATC
Source organism: Biomphalaria glabrata (assembly GCF_947242115.1). Lineage (NCBI taxonomy): Eukaryota > Metazoa > Mollusca > Gastropoda > Planorbidae > Biomphalaria > Biomphalaria glabrata. The sequence goes on along the minus strand of NC_074724.1, from coordinate 23,454,440 downwards.
TAGATCCATAACCGAAGGCTACTTGAAGGCTAGAGTCGAGACAAAAGTAGTAGTACTATAACTATACTTATATACTAGATATCTAGATTCTAGTACTAGACTAGTAGTACTAGATCTAGACCTAGTAGTAACTAGTTAGACTTAGATTAGTAGTTTTTATTACCCTTAAATTAATCATATTATATGGCTTAAATTTAAATTGAATATCTAGTTTAGATTAGTCTGCCTAGATCTAGATTAGATTTAGATCTATACATTTAATAAATATAATAATTTAATATATTAGAAAAAAAAATTATTAGACTACTAGAATCTAGACTCTAGATTGTCTAGATCTAATAGTTTTGAAGATGATCTAGACTCTAGAGTAACTTACTTTTATCGAACAAGTTAAGCTCAGTTGCCTGCATTTTTTATGTTTGAATTTGTGTATCTCCATAAGAATTAGACCTAGAAAAAACTGATTGTATCTATGAACTCCTCATCCATTTGTCTTTAAAAGTAGACATGTTTTATTCTATTATTACTCATAGTTAAAATTATATTTGATGTTAAAGTGGATCAGGTCGATGCTTTCAAACATCATTTTACCGCTACCTTATCGAACATATTAAGAAACTATTAAAAGTGTTTCAAAAGTGTTATAATCTTTTCTTTTTTTTTTTTAATTTATATCATTTTCTTTTTACGCCATGACAAGACAGACAGATTTTTGCACATGCTCCACATCCAAGGAATCTATCAGCTCTGCTTAGAAATTGACGATACACATAAGTGTAAGGTGCTAAGCCCAGTAATGCATTACCGACACGTTATCGTACCTGTACTTATTTAGGTCTAAGCTATTTTGAGATACAAGGTCCTTAATAAATCCAGATATTATTTATTTGGGGGAGAGTCTAATAAGCTTTGGTAGCCAATAGATAATCCCGCCCTCCCCAAGCCATTGCAGGACACAACAGTTTACGTGGTTGACCTAAAAACAAAACATACGCTGCTCTACGTATCTAGCCGCCGATCTAGCACACTCAATGTATGTAACAGCCCAAAAGTCAGTGCTAGATATTTTTCGAACGGGGGGGGGGGGGGGCTGAAAAGCTTTGGTAGCTTGTGAGCTGTGTTACCTATAGATGTAGATAGATCCGCCCTCCCTAAACCACCTGGTTGACTAAAAAACAACAACGTATTTTAGAGCACGTTTAGTAATTGTCACAAACACACAAACAACATATCTATATATAATACATATCTATGAAGCATACATATCTATGAAGCCTAGTGTTTATGATCTAATTAGCAGCTTGACCGTAGGTACTCAACTGATGGCTCCTCCCCCTTTCCCCTCAACATTGTTTTTACTACAACTTCAACAATGTTTTGGGGCTGTGTTGATGGCCTGGTTTACACCTGTGTGTTGCGCTATCACTGACCATTTTTTTGTTGTTGTGTGTTAGTCTGGTGGCTGCGTTTAGATTGAGTTTTGAAATTTACGTTGTTACTTTGCACTGAAAAAGTGTGAATGTTGGAGAGTGGAATTGTGTAAGAAGAAGCGCAGGTAAGGGGGTGTAGGCAGAATAAGAGAGTGGTTAAATGTGTTATTATTACTTTGTGTATTTGTGATGTTTCAAAGGAGTGTCTTTGTAGCGCATTATGAGCTTTATCATACTTTATGGCAAAAAAAATAATTAAAAAAATATATATATATATAATTTTATAGACCCGGCGCCACACGTCTAGATCGAGAAGCACAACTGACTCTATGTATTTGAGGCTGACGTCACATTCTAATGGTCGATCAATTATTGATAATCTCTGGATACAGTGTCTTGAATGGTTCTTCCCCCCCCCCCCCCCCTCCTGTTTTTTTACCTGCCCAAGACATTTTTATTTCAAAATACCATATCTACATTCTATACCTCCCCCTTTGCCCTTTCGTTTTATTAATATCTCTTCACATCAATCACATGCGTTAGGTATTGGTTTACAACACATAATTCAGAGGTTAATAGAATGAGGCATATGAAAAAAAAACAACACACAACTGAATACATTCCACTCCTTTTGTTCTGCCATTGTTGCAATAATGAATACATTCCACTCCTTTTGTTTTCACTTTTTTGCAATAATGCTATTAGCATCAAGCTATATGTGTCATAAAATCAAGCTTTTAAAATGGGTACAATTAGTGCATATCGATGTAAATCTATTTACTTAAAAAAATATAGCACATTTACGGTAAACCACAAATAGCTGATACAAATTGTAACATGTGATTAATTTATATCTGTACTTTGCATTACATTATTTTAAAAAATAAGAATTAAAAAATATATAATTTAAATATTTTGTCTTCTTTGGGTTATATCCCTTTGATGTTTATTTTTAACATTAAAATGGTGTTCGATATTTTACGAAGCTGAGATTGCTTATATAAAAACAGCTATTATCGAACACCCCCTTTTTAAACCTCAATTTTCATGTTTAGATAGC